>NW_020664498.1:1361182-1517236 GCF_002925995.2 Terrapene triunguis | reverse complement strand
GGCCGGGGGTGCTCGGCCGGGGCTGGGCCGGCGCTGCTGGGGCCCGAACCAGGGCCGGCGCTGCTGGGGCCTGGGCTGGCGCTGCTGGGGCCCGGGCCGGGCCGGGGGTGCTCGGCTGGAACCGGGGTCGCCGTCCTGCGGCCGGAACCGGGGCCGGAGCCGCTAGGGCCCGAGCTTTGCCGGAGCCGCTGGGGCCGCCGGGCGCCGCTCGGCCCGGGCCGGAGGGAGCCGCTCGGCCCGGGCCGCGCCTCCCCGGAGCTCTCCTCCTCGCGCCCCCCGCCCCAGCTTACCTGCTGCTGCCTCCCGCTTGCCTCTGCTTCTTTTCAGACTTCCCGCGAAGATCTGATTCGCGGGAAGCAGGGGAGGGGGAGGAGCAGGGGGGCGGAGCGTTCAGGGGAGTGGAGGAGGGGGAAGACAGCTGCGGGCCGGACAGCGTGGTAAGGCTGCAGGGGATGGGGGGAGCCGGGAAGGGGCTTTGGGTGCCCAGCGGCGCTTGGCCGCCGCTTTTCTGTCTATAAATAGCCGACGGGGGGAAATCCCGGACATTTTTAGATTTTTAAAAATCCCCCCCGGACGGCTATTTATAGACCGAAAAGCCAGACCTGTCCGGGGAAATCCGGACATATGGTAGCCCTACCCAGGAGTACTGACTGATTCTTGTCTCCGGGCTCTAATCGCTGAGTCCAGTTTCCACCCAATTGTGATTATCATCCTCCCAAAAATGGGAAACTAATAGCATTAGTTTGAGCCAGGTCTAGTCTGGGGCAGATGCTGGGAAAGTTTCACTGTAACATCTCTGCCAGTGCTTCTCAATTCTGGCCTGTACTATCTATATTGTTAAACTTTGGTCCCCTTTTATGAAGATCATGATAACTATGTGGTGGTATTGTAATGGTGTTGGTGAAGACCTGGACATTAAACTGGCTTCCGCTGGTCAGCTCCAGGATGTAAACTTTCCCCAGAGGCAAAGAGCTTTGCTGTTATACTGACCCTCTGCTCTACGGAGATGACACTAATCTATAGAGAACATGTTACGTTTTAGAATATATATATATATATATATATATATATATATATATATAGCCAAATATTACCCTCAGATATGTTGGTATAAATCTGGAGTTAATTTACAGTGGAATAACTGAGGGCAGAATTTGATAGATGTGATTAAATATAGGGAATGCAGATTGGTGTGGTTTATATTTTTTATTGGCATGTGTTTGGCGTGGCTTGCATAATTCTTGCTGTTAGAGCCTTTATCCCATTCACTCATGTATCCGCTACATCTCATCTAATCTGCAGAATTCTGTTCTCAGTTACTCTGTTATAAATTTGCTCCACCAAAAAAGCTTCTGGTTTAAAAAAATAACTTTTTATTTCTGCCTTTCTCAAATGTAGTGTCTAACCACTTGCAATAGTCACCATTTATTTAATAATGTTTTTTCCCTTCCTTTTGGGGGGTTAAAAGCGTACATAGAGTTAGGGTTCCATAGGGGCTAATATGGTAATAGATTATCTTCCCTAACTCTTTCCAGAAGACAAATAAATCCTATTCCTTAAATAAATGAAACCACTTGTTTTTATCTATCTGCTCTCTAGAGCATTGTCATGAGCAAATCTGTTGTTTAACTTTTTTTTTTTTTTTTGCTGCCTCTTCAATTTTTCTCTTACTAAAAATTCTTGAAAAGAGCTGATCCAGATTAGCAAGAATTTGGGACATCTGTGAAGTATCTAACAAATGATAAAAATTAGAATTAACGTGTAGGATCAGGGCCATTAAGATCCCAAACTAATTAGAGACTGATTTAGCTTTGAATTACATCCGATTTCATATCTGCTTGATATGGGAAGACAAAAGGAATGGTAACAAGTGAAGAGGCTGAGCTGTTTAAAGACCCAACTTCTCCAGTAGAAAAAACAGACGGAGGAAGATGAGACTCAGCTTTGCTTTATTTATGCCTTAATTTGTTTTCAGATTTTTTTTCTCTCTCAGAAGATAGTGTTAGCTTTTCTTTAATGTTCAGCCACTAAATGATCATACTTGACAAAGATGAGGAATAGCTTTGGTGTCTCATTTGCTTCATTTGTGTTGATCACCAGGGGATGGATCACTTGATGATTACCTGTTCTGTTCATTCCCTCTGAAGCACCTGGCATTGGCCACTGTTGGAAGACAGGATACTGGGCTAGATGGACCCAGTATGGTCTTTCTTATGTTCTTATGACAGCTTTCAGGTGTGCCTTCCAGATACTGCCCAACTGGTGAAATAGTGCATGCTCTTCCATAAACGAAGGGTATTATGTGGAATGAGTTTTCAGTTGGGTGTATTTCTGTTATAATCATACAGACGATAGAACCTGTTTAACATCCAACAGTAGTCCAGCATTGGTTTGCTTCCACTTTGTTTCATGAGATTAATTTTGATGACGGACCTTTGAGACCTTACTTGGGTTTCCCAACTATAACACGCTGACTTGGGTCAGTTGGTTGCTTTAGGTTTGTTCTTATTCAAGAAATGCATCCCTTGGATTGCAGTTGTAAAATGGCTTATTGTTTTAAAAGGTAGATTGTTGTCTTGATCTAATAATCCTTAGGACCAGTATCCTTCTTGATATGGAATCTTATGAGGGTTTTTTTCCCATAAGGTTGAAAATATTTCCCTTTAAACACTTAACAGCCAGTTGGTGCAATTCACTTCTGTGGGTGAAGTGGGAGAGGGTAGGAGAGGTGAAATGTACGTGAGATCCCAGGGTAAAGGCTGCAGTGCACATTCCTCCATCCTATGTTGCCACTAACCCAGCCACTGTGTGCCACTTCAGTCGTTGGTTAGGGCCAGTGGAGGGTTCCAGTTCAGCAAAGCATTTGAACACGTACTTAATTCCATCCCTATTCAGAAAAGCTCGTAAGCGTACATGCTGCGCTGAATAGGGATAGACTGCTGAACTCACTTGGCTTCCTCTCACTGCTACCCTCCATGTTGGCTTACGTGAGGTTGGCAGTGTGGGAGTATGGGAGGAAGGGCAGAAGCCTCACTTTGGGGTGTGAGATGTGCTCGAGCAGTGGTTCTCAACCAGGGTACCCATACCCCTGGGGTACGCAAATGTCTTCCAGGGGGTACATCAGCTCATGTAGATATTGGCCTAGTTTTACAATAGACTGCATAAAAAGCACTAGCGAAGTCAGTACAAACTAAACTTTCATACAGACAAAATGAGATAGTAAGCAATGTTTCAGTAATAGTGTGCTGTGACACTTGTGTATTTTTATGTCTGATTTTGTAAGCAAGTAGTTTTTAAGTGAAGTGAAACTTGGGGGTATGCAAGACAAATCAGACTCCTGACAGGGGTACAGTAGTCTGGAAAGGTTGAGAACCACTCTGCTAGAGAGACTAATCCTGTCCCTGTACAGCTTGGGGAATCTCCCCTCCTCTGGACATCAGGATTGTGTTTATTGATGCAGTTGTGTTTAATGTTTAGAGGGTTGGTTCAACATTAAATATCTTTTTTAAAAATTACTATGCGGTATCTTCAGTTAATCAGTTTCTGATAATACAGAGCATGACCATTATTAAAGATGCTGTATGGGAGGCTTTTTCTAATAGCACCATAAAAATAGCTATTCTATGTTTCAGTGGGCTTGTTTACTGTAATTTTTGCTCCAGGTATTTGTGTGATTGCCCTTCAAAAAGGTCTGGGGGTTTAACACACAATTGGCAGCCCTTTCCAAATTTATTTTGCATCTTTTAAAACTACCAGCATGTGATAATTCTGCATGTGAAAGCTTTATTTTCTTCTTATCTGCACTAGCTCTACATCTTATTAAAAATAAATGATTATTTTTTTGGTTTTGTAGTTGGAACAGTTTTGCCTCAAAGCATGAATGGGAGAAGAGGACGGAAACGGGACCATTGATTTTGTTAGCATAGCCAAATGCAGCACTAAGATGTGGGCACATTTCAGCAGAGGCTTAGACAGCTGCAGACTAGCTGTCATGGTACAGTTGTGGCTACTTGGTGAATGCTGCAGAAATGTTTGTAATGAAGTTAAAGCTGTTAACTGAATGCGCGTCTTAAAGTTAATTTATGTCACTTGTTTGTTACTTTGAAGGCTTTAGTTTTATATAAAATGGTGTTGGTTTGAAATGGAGACTATTTAAAGAGTTTGTTGTACTGATAAATGGCAATCTACTTAAATGTATACCCCAAATTAAAAAACACAGTAAAAGAACTAAAAAAGAGCCACCGTGGCTTGGCTTAACCATGTAAAAGAAGCAGTGAGAGATAAAAAGGCATCTTTTAAAAAGTGGAAGTCAAATCCTACTGAGGTAAATAGAAAGGAGCATAAACATTGCCAAATTAAGTGTAAAAATGTAATAAGAAAAGCCAAAAAAGAGTTTGAAGAACAGCTAGCCAAAAACTCAAAAGGTAATAACAAAATGTTTTTAAAGTACATCAGAAGTAGGAAGCCTGCTAAACAACCAGTGGGGCCCCTGGACGACTGAGATACAAAAGGAGCACTTAAAGACGATAAAGTCATTGCGGAGAAACTAAATGAATTCTTTGCTTCAGTCTTCACGTCTGAGGATGTTAGGGAGATTCCCGAACCTGAGCTGTCCTCTGTAGGTGTCAAATCTGAGGAATTGTCACAGATTGAAGTGTCACTAGAGGAGTTTTTGGAATTAATTGACAAACTTAACAGTAACAAGTCATCGGGACCAGATGGCATTCACCCAAGAGTTCTGAAATGTGAAATTGCGGAACTGTTAACTATGGTTTGTAAACTGTCCTTTAAATCAGCTCCTGTACCCAATGACTGGAAGATAGCTAATGTAACGCCAATATTTAAAAAGGGCTCTAGAGGTGATCCTGGCAATTACAGACCAGTAAGTCTAACGTCAGTACCAGGCAAATTAGTTGAAACAATAGTAAAGAATAAAATTGTCAGACACATAGAAGAACATAAATTGTTGGGCAAAAGTCAACATGATTTCTGTAAATGGAAATCATGTCTTACTAATCTATTAGAGTTCTTTGAAGGGGTCAACAAACATGTGGACAAGGGGGATCCAGTGGACAGAGTGTACTTAGATTTCCAGAAAGCCTTTGATAAGGTCCCTCACCAAAGGCTCTTACGTAAATTAAGTTGTCATGGGGTAAGAGGGAAGATCCTTTCATGGATTGAGAACTGGTTAAAAGACAGGGAACAAAGGGTAGGAATAAATGGTAAATTTTCAGAATGGAGAGGGGTAACTAATGGTGTTCCCCAAGGGTCAGTCCTAGGACCAATCCTATTAAACTTATTCATAAATGATCTGGAGAAAGGGATAAACAGTGAGGTGGCAAAGTTTGCAGACGATACTAAACTGCTCAAGATAGTTAAGACCAAAGCAGACTGTGAAGAACTTCAAAAAGACCTCACAAAACTAAGTGATTGGGCAACAAAAGGGCAAATGAAATTTAATGTGGATAAATGTAAAGTAATGCACATTGGAAAAAATAACCCCAACTATACATACAATATGATGGGGGCTAATTTAGCTACAACTAATCAGGAAAGAGATCTTGGAGTCATCATGGATAGTTTTCTGAAGACGTCCACGCAGTGTGCAGCGGCAGTCAAAAAAGCAAACAGGAAGTTAGGAATCATTAAAAAAGGGATAGAGAATAAGATGGAGAATATCTTATTACCCTTATATAAATCCATGGTACACCCACATCTTGAATATTGTGTACAGATGTGGTCTCCTCATCTCAAAAAAGATATACTGGCATTAGAAAAGATTCAGAGAAGGGCAACTAAAATGATTAAGGGTTTGGAATGGGTCCCATATGTGGAGAGATTAAAGAGGCTAGGACTTTTCAGCTTGGAAAAGAGGAGACTAAGGGGGGATATGATATAAGTATTTAAAATCATGAGTGGTGTAGAGAAAGTCAATAAGGAAAAGTTATTTACTTTTCCCCATAATATAAGAACTAGGGGCCACCAAATGAAATTAATGGGCAGCAGGTTTAAAACAAATAAAAGGAAGTTCTTCTTCACACAGCGCACAACCTGTGGAACTCCTTGCCTGAGGAGGTTCTGAAGGCTAGGACTATAACAGGATTTAAAAGAGAACCTCCATGAATTTATCTAGTTAAGTCCTTTAATGGCTATTAGCCAGGATGGGTAAGGAATGGTGTCTCTAGCCTCTGTTTGTCAGAGGGTGGAGATGGATGGCAGGAGAGAGATCACTTGATCATTACCTGTTAGGTTCACTCCCTCTGGGGCACCTGGCATTGGCCACTGTTGGTAGACAGGATACTGGGCTGGATGGACCTTTGGTCGGACCCAGTATGGCCATTCTTATGTTCTTATGTTATGTTATAGTTTTTTAGGGTTTTTGTTTTTGTTTTTTGAGTTTATTGTAAGTTGGGAAGCAAACTTTCTGTTTTCCCTGTTCTGACGAAACCATCTGGTAGAAAGACGATGAAGGGAACACTGGAATATCCTGGTCCCTTTGTGGGAGGATTTTCCCTTCCCCCTGTGCAGTGGCAGGATCTGAAACTAATTTTTTGAAGAAGATATAGTTAGGAGCTGTAGTTCCATTCAAGCAAAACATGTAAGCACATGCTTAACTTGAATCACACACGCAGCCCCCTTGACTTCAGGAGGACGATTCACATGCTAGGAATTGAGCACTTGCTTAAAATCTTGACTGGAAAAAGGCATATTTGCATTAGTCTTCACTTATAACTTATTTTGGAAATATAGTCCAGCAAGCTTTTTTAACTATTTATTTAGGAAGTTTTAATCTGTTTACAAATTCTTGTTATGTAAATATCAGAGACAGTACAATAATCATATCATTGCAACAGTAAGCTTGTGTTTAGAGAAATATTATACAGGGATATAATCATCAGATCTCTCTATTTAACAGGTTGTTTCCATATTGCTGAGTGAGAATCTTTATTCTGCCCATGACACGTTGTTTCTAGTCATTTTACTAAATTGAGTGAAATCTCTTGTATTTAACAAACCTGGGGTTACCATACGTCCGGATTTTCGCAGACATGTCCGGCTTTTTGGTCCTCAAATCCCCGTCTGGGGGGAATTGCCAAAAAGCCGAACATGTCCGGGAAAATACTCCTAGCTTTGTTTTGCCGGCATCCCTGTCCCAGTCCTCTGCTTACCTTAGAGCGGCTCCGGCAGGCTGCGAGCTGCAGGCGGATTCCCCTGCGGCGGCGGCAGCTGCTGCTGCTCCCCCCAGACACCTCAGCTTTGTGTAGCTGAAGAGCCGAGCTACCTGAGCGCTACCAGCTTCACGGTTTGCCGGGCAGCCCTCTCCCCTCCAGGCCCTGTGCCTCCGGCCGGGCGCTGCCCCTCCCGGGCTACGGCTGTGCTGGGGAAGCGCCCGACCGGGGGCGCAGGGTCTGGAGGTCTGGGGGCTGCCCGGCAAACCGTGAAACCGGTAGCGCTCGGGCAGCTGTTTCCCGTGGCTGGGAGGGAGGAGGGGGAATGCGGGGCGCTCAGGGGAGGGGGTGGAGTTGGGGCGGGGACTTTGGGGAAGGGGCAGGGCCAGGCCCCCGTGGAGCGTCCTCGTTTTTTAATGTTTAAATATGGTAACCCTAAACAAACCAGGCATGCCTTTCAAATGTTAATATTAAAAAAAAAAAAAAAAACAGACAAGTGTGTGGGTTTGTTTTTTGTTTGTTTTTTGGTAGGGAAGTGCACTTTGTCTGAGTATGGTATAAATAATAACCAAATATCTAAGTATCTTTTGTCCACCAAGCTCTTTAATCACAGTAATGAATGTCCAGCTAAAGTAACCCACATCAACCTAGGTTGGCTTTCTTAGTAGGGATGGTTGAAAAATGGTAAGTCTCGTCTGCCAAAATTTTTGTAAAAATTGAGATTATTTTGTTTTCCTTCAAAGAACTATTGGGCTTTTTGGCAACATGATTTTTTGGGGGGCTTTTGAAAATGACTGATGACATTTTGGTATCTTCACTCCCCCCCCAAAATACGTGAACGCACAGAGTAAAAACAACTAATTTTTGTTATTTCTTTTGAGTTGTTAATTCCTTTTCTGTATGCAGAACAATTCCATTAAGGGGCTCTGGTGACTTGCTAAAACCACAATAGCTAAGTAGAAAATCTGCAGTATTTTTTATGAGAACCTCTATATAGAATTTTCTTCTATTAAATCATGGGTTATTCTATTTTTATTAGATTAGATATTTTTCCATATTTCCCACACTGTATTCTAAGAAAATAATCCGTGCTGATAATACTTTGTGCAGATACTGATTTAATGGTGGAAGTAGTAGAATAGGAGAGTTTGGCATAATATCTGTTGAGCACTGATGGGGGAGCGTTCAGTGCTATACAGAGAGAAGACATTGGTTCTACCCAAAAAAGATAGGTACATGTAAGTTTTACTTGTATAGTTCCAGAGCCTGTTAAAATTTTAAAATGCACCAGAGTTTTTAGACAACAAAACAGTCTTCTGGTGGACTTTAAAAAAGGGTTAATAGCGTAGCGTGTTCCAAGGCCAGCGAAAGAGTGCTAGACGGTCCTGAACTAAAGCCCACAGAAGGCAGTCTGAGTCTTTCCATTTATACTAACTGACTTTGGATCAGGTCCCAGAAACTGTTTTGTTGTAAAAGGCAAAAATTAAGTTAGTACCCATTTTACCCTCTACACTGGCACTGTGGAAATAAAGCTCCACAAACTTACTCTAAAATCCTGTAGAATTATACTGATAGGAGGGTTCAAAAAAAGCTTCTTTCTGCTGTCTTGGCACTGCTGACCGAGCTCATTAATGGGTGTTACTTACTAATGCTGAAAACATGGGTGCTTACAATGTTAGAAAGGAGGCAGTGTGGCCTACTTGGTGGATAGGGCAGTGGTCTCAGATCAGTGTTCTATTCCTGGCTCTGCCCCTGACTTCCTGTGTGACCATTGCTAGTCACTGTCGCCTCTCTGTGCCTCAGTTTACCCTCCCACCCTTGATCTGTTTAAATTGAAAACTTTTCAAGGCAGGGATGTCTTGTGTCTTCATGTGTTTGTACCAGGGTAGAGCAAATTGAATTAAGGCCATTTAAACCATGATCTAAATCTTAATTTTTTTAAAAAATGCTTTAAATCAGGGTGAGGCTTTGTAAAATGAATTTGTGCTATTGCCACTTTAGATTAACAGTTACAATTAATTAAAATATAAACGTTAGGGTTTTTTTAAATGCCTCTACTTTTGTGATATCTTATTTGAATTTTACACAATTGCAATAGGCACAAGAAAATATTAAAAACTATTGTCCTGATCCTTTACACACTTGAAATAAATGTAATCATTGAAAGGATTTCACCATTAAACTGGTACATGAATTTAATCACATGTGTAGTCCCATTGAAGTCAACAGGTCTATCCCTGTTAGCAAAGTGAAGCATGTGCATAAGTGTTAGCAGCATCAGAGGCAAAAATTATATGTTTATTAAAAACTTTTTACTTAGTGGCATACCGTCTTTGTCACTCCAAAACAGAAATGCTTTAGCATTAACAGTGAAAAGCTATTTAGATTTTCAATAAACTTGCAAAGTTATTGTGCACTTCTTTGTACGCAGGCCCAAATTGATTTGAGCACCAATCCCATTGACCTCCAGATGGAAACCCTGATGGAAGAGATTGTAGCATTTCAGCTTTCTTGACATGTGGCAGTTCAATATATTGGAAGGTGGTGTTTGTTGCAAATATAGTCCAGGCTTTTTGCTTATGAGTTTAGAGTTTATGATCTTCTTGCAGTAAGGATGCTAATGAGGCATTGCACTTGCCCTTTTCAGCATAGATGAACATGTTGAGTGTGAAACTTCTTAGTGGAAACTGTTAAGTCAGAAATTCTGTTAATAATGAGGCTTGATTAGAGAAACAAGAACAAAACCTCCATGTTAAAAATTTTATACTCAAAAATAGAAACAAAGGAACTAGCAGTGTGTACCAAAAAAAAAAAAAATCTGATTTTGAAATTAAAAAAACAAATCTCTTTATACACCATGGTATTTTAGTGCCCAGTCCAGCAAGGCCCTGATCTCAGTTGAGATGTGTGGGTAATACTGCAATATATATAATAATTAAAATAATCTGCTTTAGGTATGCCTGAGGAGCGATCTGGTATGGTTAATGTATGAACAAAGTCCCTAACCATGTTTTGGAATAATGCCTCTTACTCTTCTTATCCAATGCTGTTATAAACTCACTCAAAGACTAGCACTTGGGAAAACGAAAAGTGTAGGTGCAGGACTTGGGTTACATGCGCCGGTTGAGGATTTTTGTTTTATTTAGGTTTCTAGAGGTTCTCCCAAGAGTGGTACTGCTTTAGTTTGTTGGTTTTTTTCACCTTCTGAAAAGATGTCAAAAGAGAAGAATCTTTTCAAAAGCATGATCTGAAGATGGGCTCAAAAGTGGTTCAGTAATGAAGAAATGAAAATAAAGTTCATTTGTGGAGCTAAGCCTCCTGGGAAAGTCATTTGGGACAACCCAAATTCTTCCTCTTACCTGACTCTGGTGGAGTAGGAGCAGTCAGGATGGCTGTGTGGGGGGGGGGGGGGGGGGGCAGGGTTGGAATCAGTGGCATGATGGACAGCGGTTTGCATTTGTGATATTGGGAGTTGGTGTAAAAGAGCAAGGCTTCTAATTCTCTTGCTAGGTGTTTTCTGGTGGTTTTAATTGTAGGTATCCTTTTTCTTTTGTGTAGATTTAATAAAATTAAACTTCTGGCAGTTTACATACTGAGTTTGGAGTTTCCAGGGCCTGATCCAGCTCCCATTGAAGTCAATGGAAAGACTTCCTTTGATTTCAATGGCAGCTGGATTGGGTCCCAAGAGACCGCTTATCGGAGTGCCTACATGCCACACAGTGCCATACTGGTAAGTGCCCTGTCTATATTATATGTCTGCATGTTTACATTCCATCTCATCATCACTGCATTCTGGGTCTCTGCATAAACTTGCTTCTTTTATTTTAAGTCTCCCATCAGTGTAGTTCCACTGATGGTAATAAAGGGGAGAGCACTCACCGGGGTGAGGTGGCTGTCAGAATTTTTAACACCGTGTTGCTTATGCTAGCTCTGAGCACGGTTAACTGACAGTGGTAAAAATGCCGGACCCTATCTATGTTAGCAGTAGTAGCTTATGAACTGTGGGAGACTTCCAGAAAGTCAAATGTAGATACTTTTGCAGTGTCTGTCTCTGCTACTTTAGCCCATATAGAAACAAGGTGTGTTGTGTGACTACTGGTTAACTGTGTAAATGCAATAGATCTGGTCTGATTTTGCAAGGTGTTTTTCCCTGGCCATACCTCACAGGCCAGGTGTCATATTTTGGGAGGGGAAGAAGGAATTGACTCACTTTAGCAGTGTCTGATTTAACATCTGTTAGCTCTAGTTAGTCTAAATGCTCAGTTGTGCATCTTTCTGAAACAAAACTCCAAAACAACTCCAACTCGCATGGTTTGGTTATTAACCTGAAATTAGGCCTGGTTTCCCAGGATTTCTCATACCCTTCGGAAGAAATCCTTCTCTGTGGGTGCCAGGAGGAAAATATTTGTGTCTCAAACCCAACTGGTTTTCTCAGCTGAATTTTGGTTGAAGTTCAGGTTCACTCAAACAGTAAACTCAAAGTGAAACTTCGGTGTGTGAACCCACACACACCAAAAAAGAAAAAGTTGCTGTAACCACAGTTTGACACAGCTCTCTAGTCATTACCTATTGCTCAACCCCTCTAATCTGTGCATGGCAGCTTGCTTCCTCCCTTTCTAGTGAGGTAAACCTATTTCAGCGGGGGAATAGACTAGTGTTTTGAGATCAGTGTTACATTTCTAGGGGCTTGTTCAGTGGAGCCTTCTCCCACGAAAAACCCAGCAGGCGGGTGTTTTAGAGAGGAGCGAAGCTAAACCTTGTTATCTGTATTGAAATTGTCTAAATTGTGTATTCAGTGATTTAAGAAGGTAAAACTGAAAGGAGGCAGGGGATTTCAGCTATGGCTTCTTTCTCTCTGTCCTTGCATTGTGGAGCTGAAGCTGGAAAAGCTTTGAGGAAGTGCACAGGAGGCTCAGGTGAAAGGTTCAAAGTGCTTATGCTTTGGTTGTGAGAAACAGAAACAGCCGTTTCTGTTTGTGAAAGCACAGCCTTCCCAGCGCTGGTGAGGGGAGGGTTAGGCTATCAAGCTGCAGAGGATGTCTGTGTTCAGGGAGATGATTGGCAAGGCTGGAACACAACTCATTATACAAGCTGCAGCAGATAGGGGAAACATTAGTTTATGCCAATTCAAATTGCTCGAGTCCCTAGAGACCTGGTGATGTGATCCACCAGTATGAAATATTCAAGTTTTAATCATTGTTGCCTAGTGGAAAAACTGTAACTCAGTCTCCTCTAAAATGTTTACTCTACTCTACATAAACAAGTCTGACTATATGGAGAGGGCATGCAAATAAAGAGAGATATTCCATAGCTATATTTTAAATTTCATTATATATAATTAAGAGATTTGATACATTGTTTTAGAGACTATTTGTATTACAGCATAATGAGCGTTGTAGAGAGAATGGTGGGAATGAGGTTACCGGTAGTATTCTGTGTGGCTGAAGAAGAATAGGGTATGACATTTGAATATTATGAGTACTATCAGATTAGTGATGGTGCATTGTAAAGAACAGAAGCTGAACTAGTGTTTAGAGCCTCAACTTAAATGTGTGCCTGAAATGCTTTTGATTTTTTAGTAAAACCAGTCATTTTTTCTTTAACCGGTTTTTTTAATAATCCCAAATTTTAGTGCTTTTTACTTCGTTTGGCCATGCAATATGATCTCAATTAGCTAAAAAGTCCTGTTATCCGAAGTAAGGTCATGTACTCTAATAATTACGTCAAGTATCAGGGGGTAGCCGTGTTAGTCTGTATCTACAAAAACAACAAGGAGTCTGGTGGCACCTTAAAGACTAACAGATTTATTTGGGCATAAGCTTTCGTGGGTAAAAACCTCATTTCTTGTTCTAATAATTACGTACATGATGGTATATGGTCAGGGCTGTCCTTAGGGGGGCGCAGTACCCGGGGCGGAAGTGATGGATTGGTCTCTTCCGGGACCGACTGCGCCGGCCAATTGCACCGGCCTGCGGGGCCCCCCAAAGCGTGGGGCCCAGAGCGGGGGATTGGGGGTGGGGAGGAGAGAATGCGGTCGCCCCAATTCGCCCTACCCAAGGGACGGCTCTGTATATCGTACTCATGAAAGTAATGTGTTCGCTGGATTAGGGGTGGGAAGTGAGGAGGAGAGAATGCTGCATAGACAGCCTGCCTCTCAATTGTATGACTCTTCCAGTGTGGTTCAGTCATTATGATTTTAGCTATGCGAAGGATAACTTAATAATTGCGACAGTTTTGTAAGTGACCTGTAAAGGGGAAAAATGGATTTGTGCCTCTCTTCACTTCTTAATTACATAAGGAACAACTTGCAAATCTTTATTCTTGGGTATTGCCTAACCTGGGAGATTCTTTGGCATAGTGGATCACTAATGGGGTTATGATAACATAGCATGATCCCAAGGAAATGAAATCTATTTACATGAGAGATGGCATTTTTTACTTTAAAGCTGTGGTTTGGGTATTTTAAAATACCAGTTTAACTGAATCACCCTACAAACGTGGGGGGGGGGGGCGGGAGAGGAGAAGCAATTGCTGAAGATTCAGCACTCTCCTTTCCTTATGAACTGACAGAGCTGTACTGTCCACATCTGACTCCCCAGGAAAACCATAGAAGAGATTAAAATCCCTAGTATTTCTAATGTAAGATACATATTTTTTAAACAGTACATTTCCAGAATTTTTCCCTCTGCAGTCACCTCAAGGTTTCATTTGTGAAACCAAATTGCCAGTTAGAAATAGATGCCATTAGTTGGCTATATGTTTTAACATAAAAATATAGATTGGAGGTGCTGAGCAAGAAATACCTTCCATAGGCATAATATAGAGTTCTCCTTGGATTCAGTTTTTTTTTAAACAGTCCTAAGTAAAATCAATTTTCTTTAATTGCAGTGAAGTATCTGTATAGAAGGTTAAGGTTTACTCAGAGAGCTGCTCCCTGCCACAGGAAGGATTCAAATACTGTCTGATTTCTCTTGCAAGGTGCCAGCCCGTTGATTAGTATTGATTGCTGAAGGAATTGGCCACTTGACTAGGAGCCGAATCAAATAATCCCTCCATTCTTGCTTTGCAAATCCATTGTCATGGAACAATCTGCTCTGAAGCTTTACATACACACCACACCGTGATGGGAAATTCTCCCTCAGAGTGGCTGTTAAAATTCACATTTAAAAAAAAAAAGGGTAGTTTTAGCAAGCAATGACTGTTGATTAAATGAAGGGTATAGTTTGTCCTAATACCTTATCCTGGCAGGTTTTAAAAGAGTAAGGGGTGGGGGGAAGGCAGACAAGAAATATGGGCTACTGGTGAAACTTTCAAAAATGCCTAAACGACTTGGAATTTAGGTTTTCAAGTCTCAAGTGCTTTTGAACATCTTACTCTGTATCTACACTAGTCTTTCCCCCCCTACAAAATGTCCCTATTGTTACTGCCACTATCAGAGTGCTAGAGTAGAGGGGCTCCTGTGACCAGTGGGGAAGCCCTTTTAACATCATGTTATCTAACACTGCTCAGAGCAGGCCTAATTGACACTAGTAAAACCCCAGAGCCCTGTCTACCCTATAGCACTCAATTGTTGCTACTACAAGAAGAGTGGAATGATAAGGTATATAGGGGAAAGGCTAGTGCAGAAGAGCTGTGGTGGCTGGTTGGAAAAAAAAACATGCGTGCTTCAGAGAAACTCAATGGGTTTGTTTTTGGATTTGCTCAGACTCCAAGGGCACAATCCTGCAGCTCATATTTGCATGAGTATTCCCATTGATGCAAAAAAGAAAGGACTAACCTATGGGTAAGAGATGCAGGAGCAGGCCCTTCGGCCCCAATCAAACCACACAAAGCCCCACTGAAGTCAGGATCCAGCTGCATGATTTTATTTACAGCATCAGGGCCTTGCTTTGTAATGCTTTTTGCATGTAGCCTACCTCTGGATTTTATTAATCTACTGGGAGCTGGCTATTTCTCTTTTGGTCCTTAACTTCCTCTCCTCACTGCAGCCTTTCCCGATAGTATTTTTGAGAAACCCCAGCAGGACTAATCTCCTTGAAACATCAGTTCTGTTGCTTTCAGTTGATTACAAATTTAATGTGTGTTAAATTATTTATCAAATAATAATGTTAGTAATCTTTTAAAAAATATTAAATTTCTAGGAATAGTTCTATATTTCAGGTTCTAGAAATATTTCTTATTCCTCCATATGAAGCTTTTGGAAAGACATAAAATCCCAATATAAATATAAGTGAACACGGAGGTCAGAATTATTCTTTTGGATACAATTTAACAAAATGGAAACCATTCACCTGTTTTATCTCTAATGCAAATTTCGGTTATCATCAATCTCTAAGGGACATGCTAATATACCGTAAGTAATACAGCTTGCCAAGTGATTTCCCCCCACACATTTACAAATATATATCCAAATCCAAAATTGCCAAATTCCATCTGAATATTCCTTACTTGAAATTTATCCCTGCTCCAAAGTTAAATAGGATAATGTGAAAATATTTCCATTTTAGAAAAATTGAAAACAACTTAATTCATAAAAGTGAGTTATGGCCGGCATCGTCAGGCGGCACTGTTTTTTGCGCATGCACCGGGAAGACAAGACAGAGTGGTGGTGTTTTAGGTAATGCAAATTTCTGTGTAGAGGCTGTAGTTACTGGAAGGAGGAGCAGTGGGAACAGGAGAGTTTACTCTCTGCCTGGTCTCTAATTAGAGTCTGTTCTTGAGACTGTTCTTGAGGGGGGGAGGGATAGCTCAGTGGTTTGAGTATTGGCCTGCTAAACCCAGGGTTGTGAGTTCAATCCTTGAGGGGGCCACTTAGGGATCTGGGGCAAAATCAGTGCTTGGTCCTGCTAGTGAAGGCAGGGGGCTGGACTCAATGACCTTTCAAGGTCACTTCCAGTTCTAGGAGATAGGATATCTCCATTAATTTATTTATTTACACTTTAGGAACCAGGCATTGGTGTTTGGGAGAGAATCCTGAGAGAAGGGATTACCTGTGTGCTGTAGTGATTGCTGCTGTTCCAGAACTGGTGCATATGTAATAATAAAATAAGTTACATTAAGAATATACTCAGACTATGAATTGATAATTTCTCCTCCATTGGGAAGCCAGCCAGCAAGGCCCTGACCATCTGCTGCTGTTTGGCAGGACAAGATGCTGGTGTCAGAAAGGGATACTACTATTAGAAAAAGGGCCAACAGTATTTTATAGAAATATTGAGACTGCAAGGAACACATGACTATTTTTATTTAAACGTGCAGGTCTTCGTTACAGAATATAAACAAGTATTTTAACACACTGAGCTCTTCAATATACCTGTGTAATGTAGAAAGGATGAGGGGGAAGTTATATAAGTGAAGCATTGTTAGTCATAGTACTTTCTTTGAAGGTGGTAATTTGTTTTAATACACTTAGGATAATGAGTAGGCTAGGGTGTCTCCCCTTAGCTTTCAAGGTCACCACATTTTTAACATCTCCAGACTCTTGAAATGATTAGAAAATTGAGAGAGCTGGTCAAAGTTAATTTCCCTATATATCGCAAAGAAATGCAACTGGACCCATTGGCAGGATCCTCTTCTCTCTTTGCCAGCACCACCCTGTGACTTTTAAGAGAGTCTCAGGCTATGGCTGCACTGGCGCTTTACAGCGCTGCAACTTTCTCACTCAGGGGTGTGAAAAAACACCCCCCTGAGCACAGCAAGTTACAGCGCTGTAAAGCACCACTGTAAACAGTGCCCCAGTGTTGTAATCTAATCCCCTCGGGGAGGTGGAGTACCTGCAGCTCTGGGAGAGCTCTCTCCCAGTGCTGGCGCCGCGACCACACTCGCACTTCAAAGCGCTGCTGCGGGAGCGCTCCCGCGGCAGTGCTTTGGAGTTTCGAGTGTAGCCATGCCCTCAGGTAAAATAGGATCCGGAGCAGAATTGCCCTGATTATGATTTTGCAAAACCAGAACTGACCCATAGATTTTAAACAGCTCTCCTCCGTTGCACATGAAATGTTTTGAAATGACAATACCATTACAAGTCCTTGATAGTGGGGATGCTCTTGCCAAATGATCTTTGTTTACAGATAATGAAATTTTGTCTCTTATGCTTGTAACTTCCCCCAGGTGTTCAGACCAGTTTTATTTATCAGCAAATGACTTATGAAAAGGACACTTTACTTTAAGTTTCAAATTAGCAATGGGTTGGTAATTGTTTGCTCAAATGAGTGGCCTCATTATTCTAAGACTTTCTTGTCAAGGGATCAGATTCTGGAAAACCAACGCTTTTTTGGTACAGCCATATGAGAGAAGTCCAAAGGTAGATGGGTACACTCTCTCTGAAAGAGGCCAATGCCAGATGTGGACCCACGATAGTGCAGCTAACTGTGCAACGTCATAATGGAACAGGGTATGAATTCTTTCTGATCTGCTTATACCCTAAAGCATGAGGACTTCATTGCCTTCATTTATTCTTTCACAGAGCACCCTTCCCATTTATCCTAGCAAAGGTAACTGTAGATGCTGAAGATCATTTTCATATTATGTTTTTTCTTGGAGAATTGAACTTTTTGTGGCTGTTGGCTATGTCTCCTCTCCACGAGAGCTGCTTTAAGATATGAAGGAGGAATACTAGGGGAAATCTCAAATATAGCGTAGAATGGAGTGGAGCTGTGGTCTCTTTGAATGTGTATTCTGTGAAACAGGGAGAGTGGGCATGGGCTCCAGTGATAATATATTTAACCTTAGCACTATAGCTGGTTGAAAATTGGAATTTCTGTACTACAGGAAACCGATATTTCAAAATGTTGTTTTTGACCTGAATTGGGGTGAAAATGCAAAGTATCCGTTTCTTTTGTGGAATGGAAAGTTCTGAAAAATACGTATTAGGAAATGTCTAAACATTTCATGTAGACATTGCCCATTGAAACAGATTGTGTTAATGTTCTCAGATCAAGAAATTTTATTTTACTTTGGTTCGACATTCATCTGTTCTCTATCCATTGAACTGCCTCAGTGCCTGATGTGAGTTGTAGTTTGGATGCCTCATGCCCCTATTCTAATCTAGAGGAACTCAGCCTATAGAGAAAAATGGAGGCCTGAGCTACTACAGCTCCCATGAGGCATTATACAGCAGCTCAAGCAGCTACAGTTCATTGTTGCGCTAACCCAAAACGAAAATGTTTTGATTTTCCAAATGGAAAATTTTCCTGTGGGGAAAACCTAAATTTTCCAGAAATTGCAATTTCCATTCAGAAAACATTATGATGGAAAACTCCCCATATACTAAATGTACCATCTCCTGTAGATGAACTGGTAGAGGTTGGTAGGCTTCCCCATGGCATACCTGTGCAGATCAGTATCACTTATTTGGGGTCATGTTGGAATATTAAAGCAGTTTTTAAGGCACTTAAATGCTAGCGATAGATAACAGCATTTAAACAGTACCATATACAAGACAAAAGCATAAGAGCAAACAGAGGAGATGGTGATCAATTATGTTACTTCTTGTCGTAACTTTAAAGATCTAATATAACAAATCTGATAAACCTAAGCACATGAAATTGAGAAAAAAATAGGTGCAAGAAGCTTATCCTAATGAGTCAGATGTATTCAAATAATGATGAACCATGCATTCTCAGTGAAACTTAAATACAGATGAGCTATGATGGGTTACATATAGAATGCTACAAATTAATGGGACCAGAAAGCCCTCTCCTGTTATGGATCAAAGTAATGGGTAATGTATGAGAAGGTACATGGAATACTGTGCTGTCTATTGTATTGGCTCGTGGTAGGAACATGAGGTGTCCCCCATCCCTCTGAAGACCCCAGGACTTGTTTAATAATTTGCTCCTCTGCTTCCAGTAAATTAAATGTATTTGTATCCAAAGAAGAGTAATGCAAAATGTCTAAATTCACATACCTGAAGTACATAGACATGAAGGTGTAAATAGTGCCACAGCTTCAGGGGCTGTCCATTTTAAACAAATGACTTCATGAGCTGCAAAGGTGCCACCAGACTCCTTTTTTTTTTTCAGGACAAAAAGATACCTTTCTAGACAGGCAAGCCCTGTTGATTTCATTACATAGGTCTAGGAGGCAAGGCCTGGGATGGCAGGAATATAGCCACCCATAATGTCCCTTGTTCAGCTTGATTGCTCAGCTTGTGTGTGATTTAACTGCAGTGTTGTTGGCATGCATGCCATGGAGCTGTTACAAGCACAGTGAATTGTTGGACCCACCCTGATTTTTATCCTCCTTATCTTTGCTGTTAGCTAGCATTGTGGTATACTGCTTATGGCCTGAGGATAGGCTAGTGCATTACTCTGAGGTTGACACTGGTGCCTGTCTCAGTGTGAAAGCTTGCGGTTGTCGCCTGTTATGTTAATAATCTGAGTTATTACTCTTATAGTTAAGAGTGTAGAGATGAGGATGAAATATTGTACTGAAATTGATTGCAAATGGGTGCTTGTGATGCAGGATAAAATCAATAATTCAACATTGTCATATCTTTTCATTTTACCAATATTATTGTATTACTTTCCATGAGACTCGTTATCATACGAGTCATAAGCTGGTTTGGAAAGA
Source organism: Terrapene triunguis (assembly GCF_002925995.2). NCBI lineage: Eukaryota > Metazoa > Chordata > Testudines > Emydidae > Terrapene > Terrapene triunguis. The sequence continues at coordinate 1,497,497 of NW_020664498.1, read as the reverse complement.
GAAATTTTAAAGAAGTTTGATGCATTCCTGCACCAATTTGAAAAAAACATGTTTGGTGGGGTTTTTTTTGATGACAGCTTTTGATTGTAAACAAACATTGTACAAAATGTTTTGTTATGACAGCAGCTTTTCCTGGCTAGTTGGATATCAATATTTGGCACCATTTCATTGCTTGACTCTGCTTTCTTTAATTGCTTTCAACAAAAAACTTCTTAGGATTTAGGTTTGGGAGCAAATAGAGACTTAAATCGTGTGTGTTTAAGCATAGTTCTATTGTAACATCTAAATTATCTTTTTTACATGGAGAGAAATGTTCTACTTCAGTTTTTACGCTGATGTGTACAATGCAGCATTCTGATCATCAGGAATCTTTCCTGGCAGTAATTTCTACTTGGGTTCTGGATAATGGGAACAGAGGCTCACAAACAATAATGCGCATTAGTGGATCTAGCCTGTATGTAGTTCTTAATTGCTTTAATTTACTGAATTTTTAAAAGAAAGAACTTCAGTGGATTTAGTGCTGGTTGAAAGATGGGAGGCTGACAGTGGAATATTGAAGTCTTCCTTTTTATTCACAACGTGGGCCATGGCATTGCAGGCTTAACATCACTGCCTGGCCCGTATATCACAACTAGAGCTGTGCAGATGATGGAAATTGCATTTCATGAAAGATTTAGAAATTTGTCTTTGTTCTGATTAGAAATGAAACCTGAAAAATTATCCAGAAGAAAATTCAGAGAAAAAAGTTGATTTTGGGTGGATCAAAATGTGGTTTTTATTAATAGTAATTTCCAAACAAAAATCAAAACCTTTTGTTCCAAAAATGTTGGTTTTCCCCTCAAACAAAATGTTAGTGAAAGGGACACAGTTTTGCATAGTATTTCAGCTTAGACCCACCTACATTCTCTGATGGATGGTGGATCCCTTGAAGTTTTTTCTGTTCAGATGTAGGCTGCAGCCTTGACCACGGAGGGTTCATATATGGAAAAGAGATCAGTCTGCATGCAGATCAGCCCTTGGCTTTTGTGCTGAGACTACCAGTTGTTATTGGTGGGGGTGGCTTGGCTTTGTGAACAACCCATTTTACATTAGCTGCCAGCTAGTTAGTTATCAGTGTGTGGTGAAATCTTGGCCTCACTGAAGTCAGTGGGCTCAGGATTTCACCCCTGGTTGCTACTGAGATAGATTAGATTTGAACTAGAGAGCAAAGGGCCTGATCCTCTAAGTTACTGAATGCTTCCTGGAAGATACCAAGTGCCTTCAGCACCCACTCCCACTGAGGATAATAAGAGTGGAGGGTGCCTGCCACCTTACACATTGGACCTTAAATGAGGGGAGGTGGATAGCTTGTTACCACTCTATGAAATCATCCACTTCCCTGTATTGCTAACAACAAAAATCTCCCTTTCCCCTATCTGCTTCAGCCCCTCCCAACAGAACTCTTTTTTCTTCTCCATTCACGGTGAACAAATTCATGCCTTCAGGATTTGTAGTCTTTGCACTGTGCTATGTGATAGCTACCCAGTGAGATGCTCTGGAAACTGCATTAATGATTGATAAAAGCTGAGAGCTGTTTAATTTTTTTCTTGTTTAATGGCTATCAATAATTTAATGCACTTACTGTATGGTTTTTAAGAAATAGCACCCATTTTACAGGCTTGGGTTTCGCAGGTTAAATGATTCAAGCTTCACAAATGTTGTTTTGAGGAGCTAGAGCTTTTCCCTTTTTAATTAAAAAAAAAATGGGGACATGAGGTAGAGGCATTTCTCTTGAAACAAATGGTTCTGGTTTTTCAGTATCCTTTAGTTCTGTTGTAGCAAGATAGCTGGTTTGCTGAATCGCTGAAAACCGTTTCAAAGCTAAATAAGAACCCATGTCTGCTGTCATGTTAGCATGCTGCCCATCGATAATGGAAAGCATAGGAGCCTGACATGGTGTAACTAACAGGGATCCCCAAGAGAACGCCACTCTAAAGAGTGTATCCATGTGCCTGACATTACTGCCTTTTCTATTCTAACCCAGGGCTCAAGTCACACAGAAATGTTATTTGACTAGATTTATCTGCATCCAATAATCAAATTCATTTATAAAAACAAGAAACAAAGAGAGGGGATTACTTCTAGATGTAACTCTTGGGATCATTTGCCTTAGCCTGGTACCGAAAACTGCAAATCAGGAATTAAAGTAGGGTTGCCACCTGTCCAGTTTTTACCCAGACAGTCCAGGTTTTGGCTTCTGTGTCCGGGTGCCATTTAGGGTTGCCAGGTGCCCAGTTTTTGACTGGAAAGTCCAGTTGAAAAGTGGACTTGACAACCCTAAATGGCACCCAAACCAAAAGTCTGGTTACCGCAGGGTAGGGGGAAGCACCAGGTCATTAACCTGCACCCGCCCTCTCCTACCTGCAGACAGGCTCCTTGAGACAATCCAGCAAGCGACTGACGGGGGGGAAGGAGGGGAGCGATGGGGGCGGGATCTTGGGGCAAGAGGCAGAGAAGGGGGCGGGGCCTCTGGGTTACCAGCACTTAGAAAGGTGGCAACCCTGAATTAAAGAGAGGGGAAAATAGATATTTGGACTGATATAACTGGGTCTCTGCTTCTCTGGAAGGCACCAGTCCTATGAAGTGCTGAGTGTCTTCATCCATAGTCATCTTTTGGAGTGGAAGGCACTTGGCACCTTGCTAGATTTGGTCCTCCAGGCCTTGTGTATAAAATATACACACACTGCAAAATTCTACTTGCCCCGGATGTATAAATTACATTGATGAAATAGTCCAATGTAATTTGCTTTCTTCTTGTTGGTCATTGTGGTTAAAGGCTGTGTGAGTAAACTTAGTGCCTGGGATGGTAAATTTTAATGTTTGTTATATAAATGTGTGTGTATGAATATGAGTATAAGTATTAAACTTTGTTTCACGTTGACAAATGGTTTTCTTGTCTTTTTCCAAGTTAGAATACATTTAAGAAAGAGACAATAGTTCTTAGGGTGTATTTGGGGGAAGTATATATAGGTATAACATGAAAATGACCAAAATAAACCTTTAACGATGTAAGCAATGGAGCTGGTTGGGAATCTTTTAATGAAATGTTTTTCTGTCAAAAAATGCTGGTTGAACAAAATTGAAACTTTCTGCAGTGTTAACAAATTTCCAGTTTTGAAAAAAATTGAAATGGTGATGTTGTTTTGATGCTTTCAAAATGAAAAGTTCTGTTTTAGGTTTGAAACAACTTTTAATTATTAAAATAAAAAGAACAGTTGAGAGATGTAAACCAAATTTTTGTTTGAATTTTTGGTTTGTGGAAGTTGTTGAGTTGTTGATTTGACTTTTCATCCCCATTCAGGATGGGAAAAATCTTTGTCATCTTGAACATTTGTTCCTGGGATAGGAAAACAATTTACAGCCCAGCCCTAGTAAAAAGCACTCCTACTTCTTCAAATGCCCTAAATAAAATGGTAGAAGGATATTTACTACACCCAGAACTTACTCAATTCAAACCATTATTATTAAAAAAATGTAATACTTTTTATTTAGTACCTTTCATACAGATGAAGTTTAAAGTGGCTTATAGATTTCTACTAGCGGGCAAACCTGTGTGTTCACTGGAGCCGGTCAGATTATGGGAAAACGTTATTAATGAAATCCTCATGACTCATCTGACCATGCTCCTACCCTTTGTTTTCATTTCTATAAATATTTTTGCAACTTTTCTGTTTGCACAGATATTTGTAGTGGAGCTTTTATGTTTGGAAACACCTATTCCAAACTGTAGGGTTTAGAAAATAAGGAGAGACTAGGACAGTGATTTTAAAATAAATACACCATCCGTTTTAATCAGCAGCGAGGGAACATGCTCCAGAAAGTGAAGATCCCGTAATCGGAGACATGTGAATGTGTACTAGCCTTATAATGTAAAAAAGGTGTCTGCAGTGTAGACAGCCATGGAAGTAGGAGAGAATAGTGGCTGGAGACAAGTCAGACAACTGTCCTATGGAACCAACTCTGCATACAGCACAGAGCTGTGTGTGTGGTTTCGTAGTAAGACGCTTAGCTGGCTGGTGCTTGTGAAATGGCTGCTGCTCTTTGTGACAGGGTATGCATTTGGGGAAAAGTTCATGCACTTTTTACCACTTCATCATGTGTCCCCTCCCTCCTAGTGTCTTTTTTTCTTTCTTTCTTGATTTTTTACAGTTAGAAACTTTTTGGTTTCGTCCAGAGGCACCAACTTTCAGTGTTCCCGGGGGTTACTTGACCCCTGCTCCACCCAGGCCCCACCCCCACTCTGCCTCTTCCTGCCCCCCCTCCTCTCCCTCCCTCTCTCCACCTCCTGCACACTGCTGAACAGCTGATCAATGCGGGTGAGAGGCGCTGGGAGGGAGGGGAAGGAGCTGATCGGCGGGGCTGCTGGCGGGTGCTGAGCACCCACTGTTTTTTTTCCGAGGGTGTTCCAGCCCCCGAACACCCACGGAGTCGGCGCCTATGGCCTCATCTACCCTGGAAGGCTCTGTGGTGACTAGTGAAGTAATAATTTTATTGGGTCTTCTAGGTGAAGAAGCTGAAAGATAAGCAGTAAAAGGGAAGGGATTTTTACTTACTCTGTGTAAAATTCTTAGGTTTTTTCCCTTTTTTTTAGCGCCTGTTTAACTCCAGTGCTTATTGATCACTTGGAGAAGGGATATCTTTGCTAAAAATTCAATCTTTGTCCATTTGAGTACACATCTGAGACCCTCAAGAAGTCCTCCAGGAAAAAAAAAGATAAAACCAGATCTGTTGTTTCTCATTTCTAAGGGAGAGGGGGGAAAGCAGAACAAGAAAAATGATAGGAAAGAGTGTCTGAGATGAAGGATGGTCTTGTGATTAAAGCACTGGTCTGGGATTTGGGTTATAAACATCCTATGTGCTGTTGGGCAAGTCATTGAGGCAATGTCTACACTAGAGATCTTACGGCAGCATAGCTATACCGATGCAGCTGTGCCGCTGTAAGATCTCCTGTGTAGCCACTCTATGCCAGCAGGAGAGACCTCTCTGTCGGCATAATTAAACTACCCCCAATGAGCGGCGGTAGCTATGTCGACGGGAGAGTATCTCTTACCGACATAGTTCTATCCACACCGGCACTTCTGTCAGTGTAACTTATGTCAGTCAGTGGCGTTTTTTTGTTACTTTTTCACTCCCCTGACTGACAAAAGTGCTATTGAAGACATAGCCTTAATCTCTCTCTCCCTCACTTTCCCATCAGTAAAATGGTGATAATACTTTCTTTGTCTTGCCTACTTACCTTGTAAGCTCTTTGGATCAGGGACTTTCTCTTACTATGTATATGTTCAGCATTAATACAATGGAGCTCTGATTTTAGTTGATTTCTCTAGGTATTACTGTAACACAAATAATAAATTTTTGGGCATGGTCTTAAATAATCAAGAAACAAAACCAGATTATAAACCAAATCACTTTTAACAGAGCAGTTACCCAAATCATCTCTTCTCCTCCCAAAGCCCTGGCACTGAGTGTGTGGTGTGTGTGTGTCAGTCAGAGAGAGAGAGAGAGAGAGAGAGAAAGGGGGATGAGGGATAGGTGATCAGTCTTGGTCAGGAAATGATGAGGAATAACTTCCCCCTGAATTGTTTCTGAGTGGTAGCCGTGTTAGTCTGTGTCAGCAAAAACAACGAGGAGTCCTTGTGGCACCTTAGAGATATGCCCAAATAAATGTATTAGTCTCTAAGGTGCCACAAGGACTCCTCGTTGTTTTCCCCCCTGAACTGTGATTTGGACGGCTTAGGTAGGCAGAATGCTATAGCTGTCTGGAATGGATATTGGCAGAACTACCAGGGTTAATACTCCTACTCTTGCAAGCACGGTGGGATTTTTGAATGATAAGAAATGGGTGGGATATGTATGGCACCTGCAGTAGAACAGTGCTCCCATGGCCTTAGTGTTTACCTAAAATTATCTTGCTTAGGCTGAGATCTAATGAAACCTCAGCTCACGCTGCATGTGGCTGTAGGCTTATATTTATTAAAAGTTAGATATGGCAAAATTATTGGAATAAATCCTTGATGAATTTATCAACAGATCTTGTGAGAAAGCTTGTGTTGTGAATATGTGGATCTTCCCTTCAATTAGGATCAGTTACTGTTGATTACAATGAATATTGAAGTTTCTGTGTCAGTACTGAATGTCCTCTGTTCTCCATTTCTGTATTCTCAGACTATGTTGTAGTTTGTGTGTATATACCAACACTCCATTGTGGTAGGCGCTGTACAAACACAGAACAAGAAGATGATTTCTGCCCCCCAGAGTTCACGCTGGAAGTAGAAGACTAGTGATAACAGTTGCAGACAGACATGGGGGAGTCACGTTTCATGGTTACAGGATGAACTGTGCCTTAGATCGCTTTAGTACCTCTGGAATGCAGCTCTTATGTGACTAGCCTGGCTTCCTGCACCTCACTGGATGGAACCACTCTAGTCCAGCCACTCTGACTGGATATCTGGGCTGCAGCCACCCAGTTTCCAGCCGAGTTAATAACACAGGCCCAACTTGGTTTTGCCACCTGTAATAATTTACCTTCAGGAGCCTGTGACAGTAATAAGGCCTAGTCTAATGTCTAGATTTACATCGCTCAGGGCTGTGAAAAATGTCACGCCATGTGTAGCCTAGTTAGATCAACCTAACCCACACTGTAGACCTAGCTAGGTTGATGGAAAAATTCTTCTTTCAACCTAAGCATCACCTTTCAGAGAAATGGGTTAACTACTGCGTCAGGAAAACCCCTTCTGTCAACAGAGGACGCGTCTATACCAGGGGTAGGCAATCTATGGCACGCGTGCCAAAGGCGGCACGCAAGCTGATTTTCAGTGGCACTCACACTGTCCAGGTCCTGGCCACTGGTCCGGGGGCTCTGCATTTTAATTTAATTTTAAACGAAGCTTCTTAAACATTTTAAAAACCTTTATTTACTTTACATACAACAATAGTTTAGTTATATATTATAGACTTATAGAAAGAGACCTTCTAAAAGCATTAAAATGTATTACTGGCACGCAAAACCTTAAATCAGAGTGAATAAATGGAGACTCGGCACACCACTTCTGAAAGGTTGCCAACCCCTGGTCTATACTATGGCAGTACAGCTATGGCACTATGACCATAGCTGTACCAGTGTGGCTGTTGTAATGCAGGCATATCTTAAGTATGCAGTGACACAAACAGCATCATCAAAACAAAGCATCATTTATTCATTCCTCTAAGGTACAAAGCATGTAGAGCAAAGGATAAAAACAATAAAACGCCTCTTGGGTCATATTAACAACACCTGGCAAAGAAAGTTTAAGGTGTAAATTCCTCTCAGCTTATCTAACTCCATCTAACTGGCAGGGAGAAGCAACTTCTCTGAGTACAGCAGACTACTTAGGCTCACCCTTGGGAAGAGTCATCCATTCTGGGCTGCATGGAGCCAGACGGGGTATTGTCCAAATTGTTTCCCTCAAGGACCCTTGTCTTTGCCATTGTTTCATTTCTCTTTACAGCCTCCTTTTGATTTAACTCCTGGCCACTGGTTGCTCATGAAGTTTTTGACTGGCGAGGCATAAATCACAAAATAGGCTACACAGTGTTTAATTGAATAGCTACTAAAAGCTGTCCTTATTTACAGTGAAGAAGCAGCAAGTGAACCCAGGAGCTGGAGCCGCTACCCAGCCCAGAGTGGGAGGGTGGGAGGAAGAGCATAAGGCAGGCACAGGGCTTAATGGCAGCTCCTCACGCGCACACATGGGGCCAGAAAGGCGCAGGGTGTAGGCCCCATGCCCGCAACCCTCCTGCATCCTGGGCTGCTACAAACCTGCCATGGCCTCACCAAGCAGTGGTTACCACAGCAACGCCATTATAAAGTGACTCCTGGGCGTTGTTAAATTGCCATGGTAACAAGGCAACTTCTTGAGGCACTATTAGGTATGCCAAGATTTGAGTCTCACGTGGCACTATGTTCTTCAAAGTTTCTGGCATTGTGTTTCACCACTGGAAAGAGTGAGTTATGACATTTAAGCCTAGTGACAATTTGTCCTTAAATCTGTATATATTTATCAATGAAATAAAAAAGAATATGCAAAATGTATTTTATAGCTTTTGGGAATTCTTGGTTTGGCTGTGCCTCACTTGCCAGTGCCTGGGCTCCTGGCATTTAGGCAAGTTAATACCACAGATAACCTGAGGGGAATATGATGTTTATAAAAAGAAGTACTACACAGAACTCCCTTTCTTTTGTAAGCATTATGGCAAGGGAGGATAATGAGAGAGCTTTGCAGATGTTTTGCTTTTCCGTAGGTCCCAATTCTCTTTTTGTTCATGGTGGGAAGAGGACTACAACTATCTCTGTAAGAGCAGTGATTGTTGAGTCCTGGCTCTGGCCCTCAGTGAGGCTTGTGACTAGAACTGGTCAGGAAATGTTTGAGAAAACTGTTTTTGTTGAAAATGCCAACCCAAAGCTTTTCCTGCAAAAGGGTGAGTTTAGGGGAAACATTCATCAGGAAAGGTTTCTCGGGACCAGGATGGAATTGTGAAAGCAAGAGATGCCCGCACCCCTTAATCCAGAATAGCCAGTAGCTGAGTGGTTAGGATACTTACTGGGGATGTAGAAGACCCAGGTTCAAGTCCCTGTTCTGTTTTAGGAGAGTGAAACTATGTGTATGATTTTTATATATAATATGTATTTAAAACATATGACATTTAACTAGTATAGCGACTCCTAACTGGCTCCACCTGACTGGTGTCTGTGGTTTTTATAATCATCCGTACAGACTTTTCATCATAATGCTGCCTAAAGCGTGTCTTTGATTTAATAATTAAAAAGGAAAGACGGATGTATTTGATTTGTATCACTGATGAATGCAAAATAAGTGTGTGTATTTCTTTTGCTGTCTTTCCCGACATGGTCTGTGGTGAGTCTGTCAGTAAATATTGATTAGTGCATTGCCTCAGGAAGTACATATGTCACAACCAGTTCATTGAGGGTCATTTCTTTTCAGTTCTCCACAATCAGGGCTCTAAGCCTACTCCCCTTTGCATGAAAAAGTGTCATATTTTGAGTACTCTACTTATTATCTGAAATTGGTTAAAGGCAATTTAGTGCAAACAGCCGTGGTACCTGATGTGTAGAGGAGATGCAAATAGGGAAACTGTATATAATTGTGCTTTTCTACTATGTGGGAGAGTCTGCCGTTAGGGTTTTTTTTTAAGATAGATGATTCTTTTGTATCTTAGGATCTATCATTCTGGATCACTGGTTTATTTTGTCTGGGTACTTCAATGGGCAGATGTAGCAGAGCTGAACAGGAGACATTTTGTGCCACTGATCTTTTTTGTATTTTATCTCTCTCACTCCTGTTACGTGCAGTCTCTGTGTCTTTTCCTCCAGGATCTTTGTTGAGGTTTTCATTGTTTATTTACACTATTGTTGTTACTTTGTGAATTCTTTTTTAGGCCATCACGTATCTAGAGGGGAAGCTGGTCAGAATTATCTTTGCAGCTTTAAGTCTGCCTATCAGGTAGAAAAGGGTGAAGAGTGGAGGTTAAGTCCCCCTGGCAGATGCAGAAGCGGCGGCCTTTTGGAATTGGAGAAACTGTACTGTGCATTGAATGGTTTTAAGAACAGATTTCCTTATGATGGGGTTGCCTTCCCTTTTCTCCCTGTTAGCTTCCCCAGCATCAGATAAAAATCACCTCTTTAGCGAGATCAAGTGGCACAATTCGTCACTGTTTGGTATTAGATGCATTTGTTTTTTCTTTTTGGGGAGAAGGGTAATCTTAGTTTCTTCTGTGTTCAGACAATTCATACTCAGATTTTTCAGGGACAATTCTTTAAATAAACCCTCAGTCAGAGAAGGGCAGAAAGCAGTTTGCCATTTCCAGGGCCGGCTCCAGGCACCAGCCCACCAAGCTTGTGCTTGGGGCGGCACCTGGAGGGGGGCGGCGCGGCGCTCCGGCCCCCGGGGAGAGCGGGGCCACAGCCGGGCTCGCCGCCCTCCCCCTGGCGCTCTGGCCGCCCTCCCCCCGGCCGCTGGGGGGAGAGCGGGCTCGCCGCCCTCTCGCTGCCCTGCCCCCTGCGCTCTGGCCACCGGGGGGGGGAGCCGGGCCCTCGCCGCCCTCCCCCCCCGGCGTCCTCCCCCTTGGCTACCGGGGGGAGAGCGGAGCCCCCGCCAGGGCTTGCCGCCCTCCCCCTGGGGGCTCCGGCCGCCCTCCCCCCCCCCGCAGGCGGCAAAAAAGCCAGAGCCGGCCCTGTCCATTTCCTCAAATATATTAATCAGGCAAATTTACTTCCTATGTATCTCTTTTATTCCCCCCCCCCCAACTTGTTTGCCTTTCATTTGGGGCTAGCCACCAGTGAGAGGAAGAGGACCATGAAATATGAGACACCTTTGAGTACTCCCTAACATTGGTGGTAGCTGTGGGGGAAGGAATGGAACAGGCTGTAAACACCTCTTTTTCTGACAGTGGTATGTGGAGGGGGAGGGCAAGTTAGTCCTGACTGGGGTAACAGAAATGAGTGAAACTCTGTGAGAAGCTTATTAGGTAGTGGAGGCTGAGGCTGAGCATTGGGTTCCTTGTCCTAAGTTTCTCTTTCAGCTAAGGGTTATGCTAAGCGTGCCTAAGGCTATGTCTGCACTACGGACAGCCGCTGTAAGGTCTCCTGTGTAGCTGCTCTATGCCAGCGGGAGAGAGCTCTCCCGCCAGCATAATTAAACCACTCACAATGAGCAGTGGTAGCTGTGTTGGCAGGAGAGCCTCTCCTGCCCACATAGCGCTGTCCACACCAGCGCCTTTCTTGGGGAAACTTGTGTCGGTCAGGGGTGTGTTTCTTCCTTGGACATCCAGTTGTGGCAGATGGGGCCAGAGATTCCTCTGAGGGGAGGGATTAAGCTATTGTGGGAGCTGAGTTGGGAAAGTTTCTGTTTTGTGAACTGGCTTCTTCAGTCTGGAGAAGGGTTGTTGGTTTGTACCTCAGTCTGGAGAAGGGTTGTTGGTTTGTGCCTCATCTTTTTGGATTGTATTTTAAAGTATTTGTTAAAGAATGTAACCTGGGTTAGGAGTTCCTTGGTGTTTGTATACACTGGAATGAAAATAAAAAATAAAAATATTTAAAATTGGGGTAGTGGTTATTCAGATACGTCACGTGTTGGTATTAATGTTCTTTGATAGGATGAGCACACAAGCATTTGTATGTGTGATTTTTAAATGTCTGTGTGTGTGCACGCATGCATGTGTACGCATACTTGGGCATGTGACTTTAAAATTCTCCACTGTTGTTTTGCCAGTAAAAGCAGCTAATATGAATGTTTTACAGAAATGGGCCTGATTGTGACTGAGGCAAATTCATTTGAACGAATACTCGGGTATATTTTAGCATCTCCCTTGCAATTATCCTGTTGTAGGTTATTTTAGGATCAGTATCTTGCTCTTTAGAGTCTTCCCACCCCGACCCCTGGAAAACATTTGGTTTGGATAAGATATCTGACAGTTCAGATCAATCCATGCTCTTTTTTTTTTTTTTTTTTTTTTTTTTTTTTTTTTCTCATTTCTTTCTCTTTTTTTTTTTTTTTTATTAGCAGTTGATTTGGCCAACACATTTCTGGACCTTGACATGATCAGCAAATCAGTACAGCCATGGATGGCTATTTTGGGGCTGGAGAAATGGGGAGGGACTAAGGAGTTGCTGTAATCTGCTGCACCTTCAAAGTACAAGAAAGCTGATATTTACCTTCCCCTTTTCTGTTTTTTCTCTCTCTTAGGAAATACTGTGTGTTACAGACTGAGACATCAATCCCAGCTCACCCCCCCTTTTTTTTTCTTGCCTGAATTAGAAGCTCCAGGAATGTGCTAATTGGCGGCGGCCTCTTCAGAGAGGTAAAAGGTAATTGTTATCTGCCTGCTTTAGGTGTCTTGCCTGTTAAACCTCTTTTGGAGCAGGTGGGAAAGGAGGGGAGGGTAAAGTTAGAATAAGCTTGTCAATGTGGAATTTTTATTTTCTTAGATCATCTCCAAGTTGATGAGGATGGTTTTCCATCCTCTTCAATGTACTCATGCAAAGAGAGGCTTCTGTGTATGTTCATTCATGCATACAGTCCTGTCCTGTGCCTATTTCTATGTGTAGGACAGAGAGCTCATTTTGAGCAACTGCAGGAAAAGGTTTGCTTAAAATGTTAGTAGAAAACATAATTTTTTAAAAAAATGACCAGTGCATTGGTGGAATGATGATTTATCTGCATTAGCTTAGTTCCTGGGCCCCTGCCCTCCACCTCAGGTCCTCTGTGGTCATTTACAATCTCTTGTTCCATCAAAATGATGGAACAACAATACCAGGGGAGAAAGGCCTCCCATTGGGCAAAATACCAGTTCAGGTAAAATGACCTACATTTGAATAATTCTGCATTTGAATCACATCTTTCCTTGAGATTTGGAAAAGATTGTGTAATAATAGTAATACCTAGATCTTACATAGCAATTTTTATCAGTAGATGTCAAAACGCTTTACAAACGGAATCAGTATCAATATCCTTTTTTTACATATGAGGAAAGTGAGGCATGGGTGGATGTGACTTGCCAAAGGTTACACAGGAGACTGGTGGCAGAGCCAAGAATTGAACCCAGGTTTCCTAAGTCCAAATCCAGTGCCCTATTTTCTACACTATGCTTCCTTCCAACTGAACTTGTTTTTCATGTATTTAAATGCTTCTAGTTCCAGGCAGAAGTGCCAGAATATGGTATGTGTGAGCCTCTATGTAATAAATTCCATGGCCATAGATGATGGCGTGACCTTATGTAATCCTCACTCATCTTTCCATTTCTTGGAATATCGTTTATATGGAATATGGTTTATATTCCATGTCCACAGTGCCCTGCAAGTTAATGATTGCAAAGCAGTTTCTATCCTTACAAGCATTTTAGATGAACCTATCTTAGAACATGTTTTTAAATGTTGTTACTTCCTGCTGAGACTTTCAGGTGATGCTAAGAGAGTTAAGTGGCCAAGTTCCATTGAGAGCCAAGTTGATTTGAGCACCTAATTCCTTTAGGCTCCTTTGGAAAGCCCATTGTTCATTCTTTAGCTCTCTGTATCCTACGATAACTGATTCCTAAATGAATCATTCGCCCTGTGATTCAGGGGCACCCATGGACAACAGTCCCATAGACTGTTTGATGCAAAATGTAAAACCTCAGACTAAGTGCAGATACCGCAAGGTATAACTTGCTGACCAAATGACAAACTGCAGGTACGCAAATCTGCCTGGAGCAGTTCTGTCCCATATTTGCCACCGTGCTGCTGATAGTGGGGAAGAAAGCAAATCCTTTATTAGAAGGGCCCCTATTGGGTGACCATTTCTGAAACAAAGCAATGGACCTTTCGGGTTACTCTTTCTGGGGAGCTTCAATTGATACTAAGAGACAAGCAGAAACCTACAGACCAGTTGAAGCATTCTAATGGAGTCTCCTGGAATTTCCCTAGGGCTCCTTCTAGGTAATTACCTGTCTATCACTTTGTCTCCTATCTTTTAACGAGGGAGGAGTGCTAGACTCCCAGACCACTAATCCTTATTACTGTAGAAAGGTACGTTTCACTCCTCCCTTTCTCACCTATGAAAAATGGCACCAACTACCCAGCTGGCTTGGCTCTCTACATCTTGTTTAAAAATGGCTGATAACCTTTCTCCCTGGCTGCCAGACAAATCATGGGAATCTCCTGACTACTTCAGGCATGTATTCCCTGAATTAGCCATACAGGTAAGAGGGAGTTGATAGGGAAGAAAGGCTAGCAGAAGCCACCTCACAATCCCTAAATCCACTTTCCCCCAGATAGATTCTTTATTAGAGCTGTGGGATATGTTCATTTCAACCCCAGAACTTGGAGCAAATTGACTGAGATTTGCAAGCCTGTTCTGACCTGGAGTTCTGGGCAAAAGCCACTGCAAAACCTGGCAGTTCCAGCTGAGGTTGCTTACAGTCTCTGGGTTCTTTCAGACCCCCAAACTCGCAGGAACTGGGTTAATGTAAACCTGTAAACCCAAACCTCACAGGGTTGTGGAGGGTTTTTTTGGTGGGACTCTGCTCATTAGCCTTGTGGGGGGTTTTCTGTTTGTGTTTTGTTTTGTTTTAATCAATTATATTTTTTCACTGAAAACTTTGCATTTACCCTATATTCCCAGTCTCTTCCTGTGAAGGCCCTGCTTCGGGACTATTGCCATTTCTCTTAGGCCAGGGTACTCGGTCTGTGCCTCTATTACCTCAGCATAGTACTGGGTTTTTCCTTGGATAACCCCCTCTCTTCCTATTGCTGGCTCACATTACTGTAACAAGTCAGAGATTTCTTCCCCCTCCTCAGCTGTTGCTTACGCCAGGAGCTTAGACCTAAAGCCCCTTGTCCCTATATGCCCCTCTTTTCTTTATTCTTCACCTGACCAACATGCCAGAGGTCTGGGGAGATCATGCTGGTTTTGGGTGATGTCCTTTTCCAACTGCTTCCATGTGTCAAACTCCAGGAAATGTACATTGTTAAGCCCCTTGACAGTACCTTAGTGCAGCATGTGTTTTTAACTGTCTGCTTATGTATGGTATTTAAGCAGCAGTCTGCTATCAAATGCTATCACCCAGTCTGTATCCCTTGGGGTGAAAAGCTTTAGGAGAAGAGGTGGGACATGGTAGTGATATTTTGGAAACAAAGCAAAAGGAAATTCTTCCAAGTTTGTTGGGCTGAAACCTTTTGGACGGCGGGGGAAGGAGGGAAGAAGGAAAGATATTCTTGCTGGACTTTGAAGTATTTTTTCAGGGGGTGGGGAAGAAGGGAATGTCTGATTGTTAAGTAGCCAAACATTTGCTGAAGTTTCATGTTTGTTGTTTCATTGCTATACGTGGAGTTACCTTTTTTGTCTTTTCGTCAATTAAACTTGGGCAAAGATTTTTTGCTCCTAGAAAGTATAAATCATATACAAAGATGAGACCCTGTTCATAACTGACACACTTAGAATAACAATAAGAAAAAAGTGCTTTCAAGATTGGAGCAAAGTCATCTCTTTATTTTATTTTTTCCCTCTCTCCTAACCCATCTCCAGAGAAAAGGTGATACAGCTTCTAGCTAACATATTTCAGGTGGGTGACGCTGTGGTATGTTAAGCAATGTCTGTAATAGCTTATCTACTGGTGGTAAGCTTACTCTGTTTGTATTTCTCTTTTCACACATAAATCAAGTTAATAGTTTTCAAGACTTTGAGCAGTGTTTCAACAGGATATTTGCTTAATGTCTTTTTTTTTTTTTTTTTTTTTTTTTTTTTTAGAAAGCTTTTAAGATAGGTTTTGAGTTAGGATTTCTAGTACAGCAAACATATCCAGTGTCAAAGCTATGAAGCTATCCAGAACCCATCCAGGAGTCAGACTTCTGAGTCCCAATGAATTAACGGCAGAGCTTGTGTTTCCAGGGGTTCCAGTCTCTGGAGACCTAATCTTCACACAAGCCTTAAGTCCTGATTAAACAGTACATCACCACTTAAGTGCATGCTTAACTTTAAGTTATGCTAAATTTTAAGCACATGCTTGTGCTTAAGTACTTTGATGAATAGGGATGGACTTAAGCACATGCTTAAATGATTTGCTGAATTGGGGCCTTTCTACACATTGACCCTGTAATCCTTCAGCAGCACTCCTTGGATGGGAGGAGGAGCGCTTCATGGAGGCTTGCATTTCCTTCTGCCTGAAGAGCTCTCTTTAAGCGCTAGTTATGCCTATGCTTGGAAGGATTAGATTTTTATTGGTAAATATCAGTAAATGTCGATTTCACTTTCCATACACAAACCAACGAAAAAATATTTCCATCAATAGTAATCAAAATTTACAGATACTCAAAGTAAAAAAAATGCTGCCTGAGTATTTTTTTAACCATTTAAGAATATTTATTTTGTATATTTTGACATGTGATGCTGACCATCTGTTACATTTTAATTGTTACAAAGCTTTAACATCTTGAATCTCATCAGTGTCCACTGTCATTAAATAACCATTGGCTGACCCCTTCCCCCATAATTCTGCACAGCTTTGAAAATTTAAATTGATAAAAATTGGAAAAAATGCTTAAAATAAAAATTGATAATGTAAAATTATATTTAAAAAAAATCAAATTCTGCCAAGTCTTGTTATACCATATAAGACAGGGGTGGGGAAACTACGGCCCGTGGACCGGATTCGGCCCGCGAGCTGTTTTAAGCCAGCCAGCAAGCTCCCGCTGGGGCGGGTGCCGGACTTTGTGGCTCGGCCCTGCTCCGGCGCTCCGGCCGTGTTACTTGGTTGGCAGCCGCATCATGTGGCTTCGCCCTTCTCTCGCGCTCCGTCGGAATGCTGGATTGGGGGGCCGCACCACGTGGCTCGTCCCTGCTCCGTCCTGGGCGCTGGGTCAGTGGTCCCGGAAGCCGCGGCATGGACCCGCTCCGGCTCCTACACGCTCCAATGGCTTCCTCCGGTGCGCCAATGGGAGCTGCAGGGGTGGTGCCTGCAGATGGGGCAGTGTGCAGAGCTGACTGGCCGTGCCTCCACATAGGAGCCAGAGAAGGGATATGCCACTGCTTCCGAGAGCCACTTGAGGTAAGCGCCGCTCTGCGCCTGCACCCCGGAGCCTCTCCCTACACCCCAACCCCCTGCCCCAGCCCTGATCCCTCTCCCATTCTCCAAACGCCTCAATCCCAGCCCGGAGCTCCTGCACCCCAAACTTCTCATTCCTAGCCCCACCCCAGAGCCCGCACCAACAGCTGGAACCTGCACCCCTTTTTGCACCCCTTCCCCATCCCTGATCCCCCACCCGCCCTCCGAACCCCATGTTCCCAGCCCAGAGCACCCTCCTACACCCCCCATTCCATAGCCCACACCCCCAACCAGAGCCCTCACCCCCTCCCGTACCCCAGCCCCAACTTTGTGAACATTCATGGCCTGCCATACAATTTCTATTCTCCGATGTGGCCCCCGGGCCAAAAAGTTTGCCCACCCCTGATATTAGAGAAGAGGAGACCCCCTCTGTAGTCTGTGGAGTTGGGGACAGGTCAGGGAGAAAACTTGGAGTGAAGAGAAGAAAATGAACACAGAATATGGAGGAAGACAATTTGTGAGATGAGCTAAGTTTTTTACTTGCATGACATGTGATGGCTGGACATCAGTATCATAAACTACATAGTACAGAATTAGTGGAATAGATCTGTCTCTCTTACATTTGTTATATGAATCTTAACTAAGTAGACTTCTAAATAAAGCAGTAAAAAATAACAAATATTGTCAGTCTTTACATTTAAGAGGAGCTGGTTAGGAATTTTTTGAAAATGCATTTTGTCAGAAAACACCAGTTCATCAAATCCAAAAATGTCAATGGGAAAGGATAGATTTTGATGAATGTGTTGTTTAGAAAAAACTTGTGGGGAGAAGAGGAATGTTTTGAAATTGTTCTAATGAGCTGTTTTGACAATGTGGATACTTTAAAAAAAATTTAAGATGAAAATTTTTGTTTGAAATGACTTTTTGTTTTTGTAGTTTAACTAATTACAGTAAAAAAGAAGTCAAAATAATAAAACATTTTGCAATTATCAAAATCAATTTTTTCATATTGTTGGTTCTTGAAAATTTTCAAGATTTCAACTTTTTGTCCCATTTAGAATGGGATGTTCGTCCCCTAAATTTTTAAAATTTCCCAGGCCAGGAAAAGAGTTTCCTGCAGAGCTATACATTTAAAGTCTTTTCTTTTGTACATTCTCTTCTCACTAAGAGGAGCTGTGACTAGTATGCTTTGCAATGACTGCAGCAGAGTTGTGGGAGTGCAACCTAACAATCTGCAGAATGGAGTTTTTAAAGTGCGCCTGTGGAGCTAATCTGTAATCAGTGACTGGGAGGAAAAGTGTGTGTGTTTGTGTGTGTGTCTATATGTACGTGTGTGTGTGTATGACAGTTTTTATCATTACTTTTGCCTATGTTCCACATTATTTCTAATGGGAAAGTTTAAGGCCCAGTTGTGGAAATTAGCAATGAAAAGGGTTTTTTTTCCCCTCAAGTGCAGAATTGTTCCCTGCTGTTAAGGAAGCTCTGGTGTGTGTTTGCTCCATTCTTCGGTTCTGTATATACATGCGTGTGAGAGTCTTGTACATTTCAATAACTTGCCCATTCAGAAATACAAAGTCAAAGGGGAATTGTAGTGTGTGATTCAAAAATCATAAACGAACCCAATAGGTTGTGTGGTCTTATGGATAAAGTACTGGACTGGGAATTGGGAGGCCAGAGTTCTGTTCCCAGCTCAGTTACTAAATTGCTGTGTAATGCTGGGCAAATTACTTGTCCTTCTCAGTCCTTCTGTTTCCCTTCCGTTCTCACCCTTTGTCTTGTCTATTTGGACTGTAAGCTTGTTCGGGCAGGGACTTTCTTACTCCTGTTTGGCTGCTAACACTATGGAGCCCCAATCTTGGAAGAGACCTAGGTGGTAATGAAACAAAGTATTAAACAAATCCTAGTCTGTTTGGTGGGGTAGATTACTTACCTAAGTAGTCATGATCTTTAAAATGTTTCATATCTAATTTTTGGTGGAGAACAGAAGAATTTCTTCCCCCCTTCCTCCCCAAGATCATGAGACCATTATTATTTAGGTTTTGATAGGGGGCTGATTTCCCTTTGGTGGTCAAATGCACTGTGGGTCTTATGTTTGAGGAAGGAATGCTTAACCTTTCAGTGAACAGGAAGAAGGGCATTTTGGCATTTTGTAGTATTTATAAAATCAATTGAGGGGAGAGAAGATGCATATCTGATTTGTAGGTAACAGTAAAATTGGGTTTCGAGGTGTGAGGGGAAGTCTTAATTATCAGCCAGAGGTTTGAATGGGATTGTTGCAGTTCTAAAATACTTAGTTTAAGTGTGGTGGTGTGATTTCATTTATTTATTTTCTTCTTAGAAATCAAGATACAGGGATCACGTGGCATTGTGAACTTTGCAGGTATATACGGTAGCAGGTCTCTATTCATATACAGCACATGGAATTTGGCTCAGGAAGGGAATTCTTTCCTTCTTTCCAAATGTAGGTTTTCTTAATGGAGCTACTGTTTGTGATTACCATGTAAAACTATATCCTACTCCTGATAGCTAAATGATTTGAATGTCTTAATGGTATCTTTTGACCTGCCCTCACCAGACTAGTCTTTCTTCCCATTCTTTTATTTCTATTCTTTTGGTCAGTATGGAAATTATACTAAAATGCAGACTATTAAATTGCATTTTCCTGCAGAGGCATTGAAAGTTTTAGGTGACAGCTCCTGTCTCTCTCTCTCCCCCATCTCCCGCGGGGCCCCCCCGGGGGGGAAAAAAACATATTTGTGGCATATTTGAGGGGAAGGGACAGTAAGCAGAGAGGTCTGAAAAACAATGTTAGTGTGGTGTGAATGATCAGGGAATAAAAAGAAAAGAATGGAAATATGCAAGCAGTGGCTCACCAGTGACACATTAATAGCATCTGAAAATCAAGTGCTCATTCATTTTAACCAGAGGTTAATTAATCAGAGAGAGTAGATAAAATGATAAGCTGCTTTTAATGAAGTGAAGCAGCATTATTAGCAGTAAGCAAAATGCAAAATATTTGGTCTCCTCCACATGTGGGTTTGATTGGGCCTGTAGTGAGGCATTGGCTTTGGAGATTACTAGCCTCTTTTGTTGCACTCTGAGTTAGGGGTGTGTGTTTAGAATGTGTGGCCATGTGCAATTGCTGGGAAATAGGGGACTGGAATTAAATTAAAAACAGATAAATTGTTCCTTGTACATTTTTCCTGTATGCCAGAGGCCAATAATTACTGGCCCTGATAATTCAGATACTTATTTTGCCTTTGGGGATAACTGGGCATTCACAGAAAAACTACACAGCTTCACAAATGAAATCAGAATATGTGAAAGTAAACAATTTGGTATTGCTTAGTTAATGTTGGTGTACCCCAAACTGTTGCAACACATGATTGCCTGCATAATCTAGGGGAGTTCGCAGCCTCAGGGTAGTAATCCACAAGGGAGTTACCTGCTATTTATCTAGACTCAGAGGGTCATGAGCCAGTGTGTGTTTGGCTAATAAACTGAAGTAGATTTGCTTAGTCCCTTCCAAATGATCGTCTGCCATCAGCAGTGCCTCTAAACTATTGGGCTCGTTCCAGTGGTGTCACCTGAAATGCTGTGGAAACTGTAAGAGAGTGTTCTGGGATATGAATGGCAATGCAAATTACAGTAGGCAAATGGCTGAGAAGCTTTGCCATCTACTGAAAAGTCAGTATTTCAGTTATAACAAATGGGAACCTTTCCCCTTTACAAAAGGAAAAGTGTATTCTTGGTGGAATTAGCAAATTTACTCTGAGTTATCCTACATTGTTTTAAATGTTTATATTTCAGACTGGTGTAAAAATTGACTGAGCAGGGCTTTTAATGCACAACTCATGCTATTAAATTGTTCCTGAGTCCCTTTACATGCAAAGTTTTGTATGAATAAGTTAATACGCTTGTGTGAACTAGAGAAATGTATCCAATGGATTTGAGTGGCTTGATAGTAAGACATAAGCAAGTAAAAGAAAATTTATTTAAAAGACTACGCTGCCTACAGTCATTCAAGTATGAATTCCCTAGCAACAAAGGAGAAACTGACGTCCCTAGTGGTTCAAGGGTGTAAGTGATATTGCAGGCTTAAGTTGAAAGGTTGAATCCACCGAACGAAATAATTCCATTATAGTGAGACAAACTCTCAAAAAGCTAGCTAGAATGGTAGGGAAAAGGCCGGGGGAGCCTTGAAAGCACAGCTGAACCAGGGAAATGAGAAGGTGCTACTCAGGAGAAGCTGGAGTCAGTAACTCAGGAATTGCATTTTGTGTGCGATTATTCTCTTATGAAGAGAGCATGCTACCCAGCTTGGCAATATTGTAGTCCAAGTATTTTGTTCAAAGAATGTGCCAACTACCTCTGGGGTTTTTTTGCTTTATATTTCTGCATCTAAACCATCATTTTGATTTTTTAATAATTTTGCCATAAGAATTTCCTTGCTAGCTATGGAGGAAAAGCTTTAAAAGTAGAACTCAAACAAAAAGTGGTCTGTTTTCCTGTAAAGCAAGAAAAAGTGCATGCAACCTGTTTGGACCATGTGTTGCATTGGATCTAACAGGATGACATTAGATTAGACCAGCGGTTCTCAAACTTCATTGCACTGTGACCCCCTTCTGACAACAAAAATTACTTCACAACCCCGGGGGAGGTTGGGGGTGCGAAGCCTGAGCCTGCCAGAGCCCCGCTGCGCTGGGTGAGGGGGCCAAAGCCCAAGCCTCACTGCTCTGGGAAGGGGGGTCAAAGCTGAAGCTCAAGGGCTTCAGCCCCTAGTCATGGGGCCTGCAACCTGAGCCATGCTGCCCAGGGCTGAAGCCCTCTGGCTTTGCCTTTGGCCCTGGGCAGTGGGACTCGGGCTTCAGCCCTGGGCCCCAGCAAGTGGAAGTCAGTCCTGGTGACCCCATTCAGAGGAGGTCGCGACCCACAGTTTGGGAACCACTGGGTTAGACTGAGCTAGCTAACATAATCTTAACACCTTCTATAACTAACTCTAGTCAAGGCAAACTGTACTTTAGCCAGGGCCGGCTCTGGCTTTTTCGCCGCCCCAGGCGGGGGGGGGGGGCGGGGGCCCCGGGGGGGGGGCGCGGGCCCCGGCGGGGGGCTCGGCCCCCCCCCCCCCCCCCGCGGCCAGAGCGCCGCGCCGCCGCCCCCCTCCAGGTGCCGCCCCAAGCACCAGCTTGGGTGCCTGGTGCCTGGAGCCGGCCCTGACTTTAGCACATGCTAAAGTGGCTGAATTAAAGCCTGGTGGAGGATAAAAGCCACTAAACCTATGAAAATAGCATCAGTGGGAAATTGAAAAGTATTGAACATAAAGAAGGGAAGAAGCCTAGAAGTCAGCAACTAATTTGAAACTGGGTCTGATGAAAAAAATGTAGGGGGAAATGCTAGTGTTTCACAGGCTGAAGGACTAATGCATGTGATCTCCTCCAACATGAAGCTAGTAAGTGATTAGTGTTTCAGAATGGCGTATTTCATAGTCGTGGTATCAATGGAATTTGACATCTTGGTCTGTTCAGGTGGGTGCTAGAATTTCTTCTCCTTAGTTGAACTCTGAACGAGGTCCCACAACAGGCTTATTATAAGTTAGACTGAGCATGAGAGACTCTATATCTGTGGCTTGAAGGGCAAGGAAACAAGTCATTTAACATAGTCCTACACAGGTGCCAGCTCTAATTATTCTTACTGTACAGGAAATTAGAATAATTAAATTTCTAGTGTTAGCAAAAATTTAAGTTTCTTATTTTGTTAATATAAATTATGTGAAATAGGGTATGCTACATTTGAATTGTTGCTGATAATGTATTTTCCATGTGTCTGTCTTAAAGGCAATACTGTATACCAGTGACTTGGGAGTGAGCAACTAATATTCCAAAAAATATTTTAATCTGAGGTTTGCAGTGCATGTCCCCTGCCTGTTTATAAATCTAAATTTTAAAAAGTATAATAATAATTTCCATACTGCTAGTTTTACAGATACAAACTAAAGAATAAACATGTACTGTTTTTGTGGGCCCTTTAGGTGAAATATTGACAATAGATGGTGACATAATATTGAATTGTCGCTTATGTTGGCTTTTGAAGCAACACCCAGTACAGAATATCAGTGTTTATAATTTGTTGTTTGCCATCCCTTCTGCCTCTATTTGTCCTCAAAATATATATTGGTTGCTTTTTTTTTTAAAGCCATGGTTATTTCGTTCTTCATTGTCCTATATCGGTTTAGGTCGAGTTCCTCTCTGCCAGCAGGTAGAGTCAGTGTTCTGTTTCATCTTGAGAAAGTCATCCCCCGTATGGCAGGGATTTGCTAGCTCACCAAACTTTTTGCTGTCTCCAGTAGGTGGAAGTAATAATATCTCTTGTCCTATGACACATAGGACTCGAAAGCCCTGCCTGTGGGGGAAGAGAGAGCCCCTTCTGATTGGCTGCTTTGCCCCCCTTGCCTGCCTCCTACCAATCAGAGCTGCTATAGGAAGAGCTCTGTCTTTTCCCCTTCCCCTCAGCAACCCAAAAGCATTGTCGAAAGAGGGGAGAGGGAGCTAAGAGCCCAGTAGCTCAGGGTGATTCTGCTACCTCTACACCTCCTGTGAACAGTGAGGTCAGGAGAGTTCCTCTGCTCTTCCCCATTCCCCCCTGCTCACCCAACCTGAGGAGCGGGGGGATGACTCTAGGCCCCACCTCAGGCCTGGGACGGGGGGAAGAATGCCAGGAGCAGCCAAGTTGAAGCTGAGAGGCAGAATTGATGCAGGGACTGGGGGGACAGGATTGGTTGGGAGGCAGCATTAGTTGCTGGTCAGGGGACAGGCAGATGTTGTTAAGGGGTGCTCCTGCAGCAGGGACCAAAGTCATTTTACCTAATAACTCTGGAGTGGCAATACTAGCTGTCAGTCATACACTGCTGCTGGGGAGGGGCAGGTGGAATTCAAAAATCAAAAGAACAGATTAAAAACACACACACTATAATTTTTTAAAAAATCTCATGATGTTGGGGGGTGAGGAGGGCGGGGGCTGACAACAGATTTGTTCATCTCTTGAGGTTGACAGTAATGGGACTGGGACACCCGCACTGTGTAGCTGCCCCTGACTGTTCCCAAGAGAACGGTCTCTCTGTTTAGTAGGCTACTTGGTGAGGGGTTCAGTGTGTCTTAACTACTCCCATTCCTTCCCAGGAAAACTCCAGCAGAAGACACCGGGTCAGCTGTACACAGTAACCGAAGTTGGTCACTGGGGATGTTGGAGAAATCCTCCTTGAAGGGTCTAGAGGATCATTCTTGTGAAACAAGGGGCAAGATTCAGAGGGGTAGCCATGTTAGTCTGTATCAGCAAAAACAACGAGGAATCCTTATGGCACCTTAGAGACTAACACATTTATTTGGGCATAAGCTTTTGTGGGCTAAACCCCACTTCATCAGATGCATGGAGTGAAAAATACAGTAAGCAGTATATATATGAAAAGATGGGAGTTGCCATTGTTCTCCTGAAACCAATTAACAGCTAGAGAAGCCAGACAGTACCCCTTCCTACAGGGCCCATAGTCCTCATTCCATTGAGCTGGTTGTGAGCCCTTCCGGGAAGTCTTGGGAGCTTTTTGGTGGATGTCATTCGCAGGTGCAGGAGGGCCCTAGGCCCCTGTGAATGTTACTTCTGCCTTTTTATAGATGAGCAAACTGAGGCACAGAAAGCTTAAATGACTTGCCCAGGGACTCATGGCAAGTAAACGGCATAGCTGGTGTGGAATCCCGATTTCCTTACTTCCAGTCTCCTGCTATAATTACTAGACAATGTTTTCTTTTTATGCACTGTGGACATGAATCGGTCAGAAATGGCATGCACAATTAGCTTCTTGCATCAAAGGTCTGTGTGTAGGGGGGATATTGCAGTGAAATGCAGGAGGAGGGGAAGGGCATTCAGGGACAACTGTACCTGCTTGGGAACAATTTAATAAACAGCAATGAGTCGAGGAAGCAGTCTGTGTTTCAGATGCATTGTTATCTGTAAAGTCTCCTATCTAGCAGAGTGCTGCAAAAGGTTTAATGCAAATCCAAGGCCTCTGCCATTGTGAGAGACAGATTAGGTCTCATTTGCATTCTTTCTCCTATAATAATTACCTAGCAAGGAGTGCCTGTTACCATTAACTTCATTCTGGTTGCCTGTGATAACACCATCAGCAATCTCTTCTCCACGGATTATGGACACTATGAGAAAGGGGTGATAGTGGAAAATTTGAAAGCTGATAAATTGAAATTCAGATGAAAGTATGATAATAGCCATTAAATACATCTGGAGAAATACTGTGAACTGAAGAGCAAAGGCCAATATTAATCTATAATATTGATGAGCTGCATGGTTTCAATATAATTTAGTAAAGACAGCACATCATTTTTACTTAGCTTAAAAACATATGCAGTCCTTGTCTCAATGGTTTTGTTCCATTTTAGGAATTGGCTTTGAAGTGCCTCTCGAACTGATACAGTACAGAGACCAATGAGTGAGTGAAACTGCACACCAAAAAAAAAAAGAAAAGAAAGAAAAACCCAACAACCCCAGTGACAGGCAAATCTGGTGTGCAGGACTCAATCGTGACTTTCAGATTGATGTTCAAAATAAAAGTAGAGATTATTTGTCTCTTTTTTTCAAATTACTGCTATAAAAGGGCAAAACAAAAAGTGCAAAGAAGTTTGGGAGAATGGTGATCCCAGTGAAACTAGTTCTGTCTACAATTTAATTTTATATAGAGATAATAAAAAATATTTCTTCCCACAATTTCTGTTTTGGTTGTAGACTCTGTCTCTGAGTTTGTGTCATTCTTGAAAAACCAGTGGGGGTCACTGCAAGAGAGGCAGAGATCCTATTATTTAATCCTATCCATTCTCTCCCTTGGTTCAATCTGTTTGTTGCTATGAGCCTCCCAGTCATGGGAGCAAGGTCCCTAATCTGCAAATCAAACCCTGAACCCTTGCACAGTAGTAGCAAATTGCTACCATTAGATCTAGAGCTGATGGCCCATTTCAGAGCCTTTTATTGCATATTGCACATGCCTCAGTAGAAAGTCCCCTTTTTGCAAAGAGGATTGAGAGCAGAGTAAAGAATATTTTGCAGGAGAAAACATTCTTAATATCGCCGGTGCCTTGTGGAGAGGGAGCCGCATATACTGCCGATGTGTGTAATTTTTCTTTCTATTGGTTAGTAGAATTTTGTGTATTTCAAGGTTTTCACTGGAAAAAGCAAGCTCTGTGTGTGTGTGTGTTTAAATCAGGAGCAACTATGGATATACTGGTCTTATCTGGAACAGGGCATCAAAGCAGTTAGTTGCATTTTAAATACATTTTCCTGTGGCAAGTATAGTGTGTGTGGGACATAAGCTGTCATCTTCATTTTACATCCCCAGTGGAAATAGCAGTGTGTGAATGATTGGGCTTGAAGAGTCTGTTATAATGTGTTTCTCCCTCCCCCCACATAGGCTCTGTGGGGATGGAGGGGGTGGGTAAAATAGACTGTTGTTAATCTGTTGGTTAGCCACATAACCCAGCTAATGAATTACTAGAAAAATCCTTTGTTTACTCACTGTCACCGTTCCTGGCTGTTAAAGATTTGCTAGAGTAACACAGAGCTTTTAAAACTTGATACAGCCCTTAAGAGTTTAAAGATCTGTTTGTGTGTGGACTTGCTTAGGTATATGGCTGGGTTTCCCTGTTTTCCCCAACTTGATATACTGGATTTACAATCTGTAAACATGGCCAAACAGAAGTGCATTTTTTTGAATCATGAATGGAATACCTTCAATCCCTTAATAAGCAAATTTGGGTGTTGGAGAACCGTATTCACTATAAAATACAGTGCAGTTGAAATGTTTGGGTAGAACCGGTCGTTCTGCATTTTTTCCCAGTGATGGCATTTGTAGTGCCATGTGGAAAAAGGCACATATTCCAAAATGCAGAGAAATTACATCCTGTATGGAAGAAAACCTCTTTCCTGACTAGTCTGTGATTACAATTGGACATGTTTATTTAGAAACATATAGTCAGGTAGTCTTTCCATGAAGTCTAATAGTTCTGTTGGACAGAGTTTGGGGGCAGTTTTGGATCCAAATATAAATCTCTGTGAGCATGAGTCCTCCTTCAAAGGAAACTGTTCTGTTGCGGGACACCTGGGCTGTTTATACCTTACATCTCTGCCCACACCCACAGCATCCAAGGTACCTAGCCTAGGAGAGAAATTGCTACATTTTTCTAAACATGGACTTCCTTCATTAGGCTTATTGATGGTGTTTGGATCCTGTTCCATTGCTCTGATAGGAAGTTGTACCATCTGAAGGGTGTTCTCCTTTTACCCTTTCTCCACTCAACCAACTTCCATGAGCTATCCCTGAGGAGGGGCCCTAATGAGTGGGGGGGAGAGTTAGGAATGTGGGGAAAGGGTAGAAGGAACGTGGAGCATCACCTTGGCAATGAAATGTCTCCTTGCCATCCATGGAAGTCTTGTGGTGTGTTTTTTAAGAAAAACATCTGGCCCAGCCAGTTGACCACCGGTGGGATATAGTGCTTTGAATGGGGGTACCTGGAAGATGCATAAGATCTGAGGATTGTAGGAGGCCCTATAGAAAGCAAAGTATCTGTGTATTCTTCTCTATGAATAGAAAGGCATTGGATGGATAGGCAATTTTCAGTCTTCCTCTTTGAACTGATCCTGATATTAAGGTAATCTGAAGACACACGTTTCTTTGGTTTGGGTTTTTGTCCAAGTCAGACCATGGCTTCAATATTCATGACCATAATGACTTGAAATTTAAAGTCTGATATTTTAGACCTCTGGTTGACCAAAATTTGCCACCCTCTTTTGTTCAAGTTCTCCTATCCTAACTAAGGGTTTCAGTATAGAAGAATCAGCTATTCTAAAACCTGGCATCCTACAGAGAATGAGGAAGCTAAGTATAAGCCTGCAAGCACAGCTTGTGTACATATTTGTTGAAAGCTAATTGGCAGTGCAGTTGCCTTTCAAACTTGTTCTTTCACCTATCAGCGAGCACAACTCTGGTACTTAATGTACTGTTGATTACGTAAACACTACCCTGAAATATTTGCACAGGCAATTAACTCCTGTATTTTACACTACTTAGGGTTACAAATGGAATCCTGTTAGAGAGCCCCAAATTATTTATATTGTGAAATGTATGTAATCATTAGATTAAATAATATTCATAGGTACAAAGTATAATAATACTGTCCTTCAAGCTGGCTAGTGTCAAATGTGAAGTGTAGATCAGAAATGTAGTAAGTCCTTCTAGTTAAATGGGGTAAAAAGTTTCTTGTCAGGAGTTGGCGTGACTTTCTTGATAATTATTCCCTTTCCTCCACCCCTTATATTTTAGTTGTGGTATAACTGGTGGAAATTTACAATAGCTGAGATGATTTTGTTTGGATTGCATTTAAAATAGAACACATCCCTCTTCTATTAGTTCATATATTCTATGGCTATTTAATCCTTCTAGTCAGTATCTAACACCTTTAGCTCCATCTGTTGTAGCAAAATTTGGCTGATAATGAAGAAACTCATAGAAAGCATAGAATGCAGGACTAAAGGTATCTGAATGAGACTGAGTGCTCCAATAACTATGGTGGTATGGCACTGTACAAATACCTGGTTAGATGCATCTCCACCTCACCCCGCTCCCAAGAGAACTGTGATCACACCACTGCACCAGGGTTTTCAGTCTTCATTAATTTGCATGCAATATGTCCCTGAAATTGGAAACAAAGTCCCTTAGAGCCAAAATGCAGCAGCTCCACAATTTGTGCCAAATGATAAATCTGTTAGAAGTTTAGCCACCAATAACAACCATCATCATGTCAGGCCTCCACCCACTAAAGGGCCAGATGTTTACAAACTATGGGGCTAATCCTGCCATCTAATGGATTTGATGGTAATTTCTAGTGTGGGTTGATAGCAAACTAGTAAAATAGTGCTCATGACATGGTGTGCTGTTTTGATTTTGTTTTTCTATTTATGGACTACACACTGATTTTAATTCTGTGACATGCAATTTTTAATGTGATTGCAGATAAGAACATAGTTCTCTTGTAGAATGCAGAGTGAATCTGTTTAATGAGGGGTTGTCAGTATTATCCTATATTTTATTTCAAATTTTCTCTCTCTCTCTCTCTGTCTGACACACACACACACACACACACACACACACACACACACACACACACACACACACACACACACACAAATATTATTACTCATTTGGACTGGTACACTGAAAATCCTTTATAAATTTCATTTAGTGAAAGTCTGCAACCAGGAACACAGTTTAATCAAACTTATAACATGTCTGGAGATTAAACAGACCTGTTAGATAATCAAATCCATCTCTGTATATGTACAGGATATAGTTCATCAACTGAAGTCCCTATCTGATATTACACTTGATCTTAGCTAAAAATTATTGAATGAAATATATCGCTGTTAGGTGGAACCTTCCAAAGTATTTCCATTTATGATGTTATAGTAGATAGATCGGACCGGACACGCAGCGGAATATAAATAGTTACAATTAGCCATATATAGATTCTTATAACAAGAAGTCAGAAAGATAAGGTCCCCGGTTATGGTGCATTGCAAAAAGAGAGGAAATTCTATAGAAGCAGAAAAGAACAACTTGACATGGTATTGATGTGTCTATTTAATTAAAATTATAATTAAAATTATTAAAATTTATTTAAAGTACCTATTTAATTCCCTAAGTGTTACTGAGTGGAGGTTTGTTGAGTATACCATAAGTCAAAATGCTAATGTCTGAATATGTTTAACAGACAGCACTGAGGTCCAGATTTTGCTAATGGGGGAAAAATTACCATTTTCATTTTGAAGGAAGTAGCCCATTTAGAAATTTTGAATTTCACTTGCTTTGCAGATTATATGAATTGATTGCCTGTAAAGTTAAATTTCCCTCTGCTTTCTCTTCCCCCCCCTCTTTCTTTTTTTTTTTTTCTTTTTTTTTCCCCCCCCCCCCCAAAAAAAAAAAAAAAAAAAGAATGAGAATTGCTGCTGATTTCTTATTTTAGAAATACAGGAAACTCCAGGCAGAGTGGTGGACCATGTGCCTGGAAGACTTGTTTTAGGGGTATTTGTAGGTTTTACTTTACTGATTTTTGATGCAAGCTCAGTGACATCTTGAGACTGATACTTTCAGATGTTTTTGACATTCATGTAAATTTCACCAAGAGTGAATCTATCCAACTGATTCGTACTTGTGATATAGTGGGGTGTGTGTAATATGCTTTAAATGCCTGATTAAAATACACTTAATATCAATGTTTTTTCTGTAAGGCAGTAGGGATTGTCTCAACAGCCATTATAGAAAAATGTTCATTTGTGAGTGAATGGAACCAAAATAGAGTGTACAATTGTTGATAGTTTTCAGTAATACCCAGAGATTGTTTCACTTAAATGCCATCATAGTCCCCTTGGGCTGTAAGAAAAAAAATACATTTACGGAATCATTATGTTTTTGTCAGATGAAAAGAGACAGGAATAATATTTTATTTTGATATGTTCCCACCTGATCGCTTTATCATTTTTTCTTAGATTGAAGTTGATTGAAGTGATTGTTGGGAAATGAGTAGTAATACATTGTTTTTAATTTAGGAAGAATTTGGGCTCACTTTTCCTTGCTTTGTTTGGAAATATATCCAAAACAAATGCTTCAGTTTAAAATGGGTATGTATGCACGTGAGCGTAATAACTTTTGATACAACAGCTTAATGTCATTCATTTCAGTTTTATAGTCTAACTGATCTCAGTTACATTTCTTAATCCCAGTTCAGTAGCCTGTGGGTTCTGAACCTGGATGCCACAGCCCTTTCAAAGATCTGGTGGCTCAAGACCACCCTGCATTTATGCCCAAATGGGAAGGGGGGCGGGTCATGGTATAGAAAAGGTTGCAACCACTGCAATAGTCACTATTCCTAAACAGATCAATTTGATGAGACTATACTGGGAAACGTATTTTGTATGAGTGTTTTAATTTTACAACCGGTTTAAACAAGATCAAACCTTTTTTTTAAAAATGACAAATGTTTTTAGTTTAGCATCTTTATTTCTACGGTATGCCTCTGATCCTTCCTCCACTGCCAACATTGCCCGGCCTAAGGCTTTTGCTCATGGTGCGTTTGCTAGTCCATCTCAGGGACTCTAAAAGCTGTGCATCACTTGGTTACAGGGTAAGATACCCAGCTGGTGTAAATTTGTGTGGCTTCATTGACTTCAATTTAGTTTACGTCAGCTGAGAATCTGACCCATAGATTGGCCACTACATCTCTTCTCTCATTAAATTCCACTTTACTTCAGCATATAGTAGTATCTTTGATGGTGACCCAGTTTTAAGGCAACTAAGCAGTGCTCTCTAATGCAACACTGATTTCTATGCAGAGGCAGCTTTAGGCAGTGCCTAGGGTGCCAGATTTCAGGATGGGACAAGAGCTGTGGGCACCATAACTCAAGGACTGGTTCTGTGACAAAACTCTATACCACACAAACTTTTCACTGTGCAGTTGATGTCATCCTCTTTTGCCACTGCAGGACACATGAATTTTCACTTTTGGTCTCCTCCTTTCCCCCCGTTATTTTTTTTAATGTATCTTACAGTCTGGTACAGTTGACCCTACATTTAAAATCTTAGTGTAGCAGACAGAGTGGAAAAGGTAGTACAGCCAACATGGAGGACTGGCTGGAGGAAAGGAAGAAACTAATTTAGGTGAATTTATTTGATCTGATCTTTAAGTGATAACATGGGTTCAATAGTTCTAAATAATGTATCTGTAGTAAGGTCTTTATCTTCTACAAACATGTTATCAAGTAAGCTAAGGGGCTGAATAATAATGATTGGTAGTCTTTAAGTTAGAAAGAATCTAGTTATGTGGATATCATTCTTTCTGGTAACTTTGTAATTGATGGATGTAACTTGAGCCAGGATGAAACACCATACATTGGTTCTATATAAGGAAACAAAGCCTCTAAAGCATATTATGGCATTAGTTTGAGTGTCGGCTTTCACCCACTTATTGTGAATCTGAAAGCCAGGTAAACACCAAGGCTGTGCTTTTTTTTTGCCCTTTTTTTTCCCCCTGTAGAGAAGGAAAACAGTAACCCAGTATTTGAAGCATGCAAGTTATGCAGATGTTCAAAAGGCCAAATAAAACAAATAGATGGGCTGCAGCTGCTGGAGCAGTCATTTAGCAAGGCATGTTTTGCCGCTATGATAAGACTGCTCCATCATGCCTCTGGCTTCTGCCTACTTGAGGGAAATAACACAGTGAATTAATTTACTCTATTGTGATTGTAAATATGAAATCCCAATTGCTGTGACTTCTGAAAATTATTTTTCCTATTAAAAAGAAAATACACAGAATGGAGTAGGAGGTGATGATATTCTTTCCAATTAAGGAAAGGGGAGATTTTTCAAAAGAACAAATGGGAATTGTGTACTTTAATTCTCATTCTCCTTTAGGTGCCTAACTTTCATGGGTACGTTTGAAAAAATTCTCCCAAATGGAATAACAATATTTTAGGGCCTGAAAACTCTGAGCGCACGGAAGGAGACTGAATATGATTGATTGGTTAGAATGGCTAGGGACCAATGTCCATCAGTAGCATGAGTGAGGAAAGTTAGTGAATATGTTTACTATTAATACTCTGCCAGCTTTGGATAGCATGTACCACAGGGGGACAAGAATTATTGGCTCAGAAGTGATGAGCAAAATTTCTGTGACCAATACACTTGGCAGAAGGGGTACACCATTGACAGTCAGCCAAATGAAATCAGCAGGGAGTTGAACCACGATGTTACCTAACAAAGAGTTCCATTGCTTTCAAGAAGGGTATTCTAGTGACTTTGTGGAGGATTCTGGTGACGTCTTCCATAGGTTCCCATCTTTGCAATTGACTCGCTTGCTTTTATATATGTTTTGAAGAGTGGTGTATAGAAGAGCAAGCAGGATAGTGATTCTTTGTCCTGTGACTTTGGAATTTGGCTGCGTGTTTGGAAATTATCATGCTGAAGTGTCATCTTTCAAGGTGGGAATCATGCAGGGCTCAAATCACCCAAAGGAGCTATCCTGTTCAGGGTTTTTCATTTAGCATAATCTCCTTTCACAAAAGGTAAACCAGAGTTAGACCAGATTTGGGTGAAGAGCACAGCTGCCAGGGCACCCAGGGCTTTGAGCTGGAGCGCGGAGCAGTGGAGCTGCAGGTTTTTGCCCGGAGCTGGAGCGGAGCTCTAGCAGTCACTATTGGTGCTGGAGCGGAGCTGGAGCAGAGCAATTCAAAAATTTGATTGCTCCAAATCCCTGTCTGAGCCAGCGTTGTTTGTTAAAGCAGTACGGTCTTGGACATTGCATTATATCGGCCAGGAAAGCTGGGCACTTTTGGGGAGTAGGGAGCTCTGTTTAGTGATTCCTTTTTGTCTTCATTTAATTTTCTGAGATAAACTCTTGTAATTTCTTTCTGCTCCTGGATTTCTTGACCAATGAGCACATGTGGAGTTTTTTCTCTTTGTCTTTGTTTTGGTGAAGGGGGGGTTGTGTGTGTTTGTGTACACACGTGCCAGTGAACATATTGTTTCACTAACACTTCCTGTGTCCACTGTAGACCATCCTTGTATGTCTGGTCTGACATTTTTCCTGTCAGAAAATTGAAGACGTTGTATTGCTCAGAAAGGACAAAGAAAGAAAGAAAGAAAGAAAGAAAGAAAGACAACACACACACCACAAAGAGAGACATCGACGCTTCAAAGATCTTTGATTATTAATTCTCAGTAGATTAAAGAGTCAGTGCAGCTAGTCCTGTAATGGCAAGGACAGACTTCCATGTGTTTGAATGAACAGTTATTCTATTGAAAGTATGGCTGGCTGTTGGATCCCATGGGCTTTAGTAAGATGGGTCTGTGTTGGACTTCTGTGGAGCAGCAATATGGGCTTCAACCATAGAAATTAGCTGCTTATTACCAGATGGACTTTAGCAACCACAAGAGAAGTCATCTGTGATTTTAAGGAGGATTCTCCAAACTGAATATATAAAGACTTTTCACCACTCCTTGCTGGAGGCATCCACATGTGGTGATTGAGTATTAGATTAACAAAGGCATCAGGCAACTCAGGAGAGGCACTTACTTTTTTCACATTGTAGAAAAGAATGCCCTGATAAGAAGGTAAAGGAGGGAGGTGTGACTGGGGTGAGGGAGGAGAATGTAGGGTGGGGAGCATACCAATGAAATAGGTTTACTTCCCTATTTGCTGTGGGAGCAGTCTATTACTGTTGTTGTGGTAGCACCAATCTGGTCAATAAGATGTAGTGTCTATCTGCCCTAGATACTTTCTGTGGCCCCCAATACCATCTGAGTGCCTCAGAATCTTTTAATATAGCAATCCTCACAACACCCCTAAGAGGTAGGGAAGTGCTGTTATCCCCATTTTATAGTGGGAGAACTGCGACACAGAGACTGGGGGTATGTCTATATTTAAAGCCCTACAGCGGCACACTACCTATGCTGATGGGAGGGGTTCTTCTGTCGGTGCAAGTAATCCACCTTCCCGAGAGGTGGTAGCCAGGTTGACAGAAGAACTGTTCCATAAGTTCCCAATGTAGACCAGCCTAAGTGATTTGCCCAAGGTCACAAAGCAAATCTATGGCAGAGCTGGCAATTGGGTGTTCCAGATTCAGGCTAACACCCTAACCATTGGATCATCTAGCTTTTGAAACCATAATAATTAGTAAGCAGTATGAACTTTGCTCTTAGGATGTTACCTTGGTTATGTAACTTGGATACCTTATTATAGATCACTTACTCCAATTCTGACATCAACTGATAGCAAAGGACAGAATTTTGAAAGATTATATATCAATAGTTCATATCCACATATCGTGTAAAAAAGTAAAGTCTCCAAACATCTTGAAGAAGAACAGAGAAATTACATATCTTGGAGCCATAATATTAATCTCATACAGTAATTATAGTTCAGATTACTTTCAGAATAATCATTAATTGAATATTAAATCACAATCAAGTTTTTAAAAAATCAGCTCATTTTTGGAATCAATATTGTCAGCATTGTCCAGATTGACAAAACCATCTTTCTTTACTTTTAAGAAGTAAGAAAGTATATGTGTAGATTTGAGAAATAAGAGGTTTTTGCATTATAATGAAGTATTGTGATTTAGGTCTTGGATGAAGCTAAGATTTGCAGGAAACAAGAGAAGCAGAAGAAACAGGAGCAGTGATTTTTGACTTAAGCAGGAGCATTTTTTTCTTACTAGAAAATAATTTTATAAGTCTGATAATATAATTTAATTTTTGATGGGGAGACTTTCAAAAAGTGCACTTAGATCCCTAAGTCTAATGAAAGACAATGGGATTTGGGCAATTGCCCCTTGTGGCTGTCCAGATCTCCTCTGTATAAACTCCCCCCCGCACCACCCAAACAACGTGTAACTCCAGCGTGCGCTCATGAGAAGACGTGAACGTTTTGTTTCTGGCACCAATAGAAGTGGACTCACCTGTAGATTGAATAATTGGACCTATATTATAGATCCTGAAGAACATTGGTATCTGGAGGGGAATCAAACTCATGCAAAGAATTTAAAAATGAAAAGGCAGAATTAGCTAGATCCTTATGCTGGCCTGATTACCAGATAAATTCTTTGGTCAAGATTTTAAAAAACAAAAACTGGCACCAAAAATTAATCTCCCAAATCCATAATTGGGCACCTACGTGAGGATCCTGTTTTTGAAAAGTGCTGAGCAACTGGAAGCTCCCATTTACTGCCTTCGAAGTCTGCCTGTTGTGCGCTGAACACTTCAAAAAACCAATTCACTTAGGCACCTAAATTGTGAAAATCTTGGCCCTTAATTTTTAACGCTTGCAATTTCTCTGTTCTTTGTTGTCACCTGACATATTGAACTGTAACTTCTCAATCTCCTATAGCCATTGTTTTTAGTGGTAGTGATGGCACAATACTGCATGAAGTTGAATCCCAGTCGATCGCCTGGTTGCAGATTTAAAACTGATGCAATTACAAGCATTTACTGTAGGTGGGATTGAATTTGAGAAATAGCTGTGACTATAATTCTTTGTTGACTACAGTTGCCTTTCCACCTGCAGTGTATTCGTTTTCAGAAGTGTGCTGCACTCGCAAGAGCTGTATGCTAAATACTTACTTTTCTCTATCTGCTATACACAAAGTTCATTTTACATTGCTGATGGCTCATTTGTTGGTTCTGTGTTCACCCATGGTTGTCTGAATCTCCTCTTTCAAGCAAAACGATTAATCCTTTATTGCTATATTAAGAAACATACCATTGCATGATGACGCAAACAGGCTGCTGACAGTAGCCTGCAGAAAAAGTTGTCTTCCCAGTAGACTGAAGTGCATATGTTTAAAAAAAAATTGCAATGGGGGAAGAAAACAATGATTCTGTTCTTGTAAAAATTGGATTGGCTCATAGAAATGAGTCCTTCAGCTCATCCATTGTAATGTGCCCAGGTAGCGTTGTCCATCACTTCTCTAAATAAAGGATCTATGATGGAGATTAAATGTCAGTCTGCATGATTGACCACTTCTGAGCAACATGTGGCTGCTGTCGGAGGGTTTGGTGCAATCTCTGGAATAAAATCGCTCTACTAGAATACTGCGTGGGATGGAAAGGGGACTCGTATCATATGACCTTAACTACTCTGTTCTTATCTTGCAATTTTTCTCTGAGGATGACCCCAAACTGACCCGGAAATTAGGATGCTTACAGTGAGGGTAGTGAAGCAGATCGGAAGCATACCAACTCATTAAGCTGCACGTGCTCACCTGTGGTGACGAAATGTGCTTCACCACGACATTTCATAAACTGAAATTCATCTACATGGGGGTAGTGGAGGTAGAGCTGATTCTGATAGGAACCTACCTGTTTGTGCCTGTAAATCAAGCAGTTAGCTGTGTGCTTCTTGTGACTGTATTTCTAGCCATGGATTCAAATATGCACTTATTCTGGGTGCAAACATTATTCTTGTGCATAATGGAATGCGAGTGCCTCAAAAATAAAATGCTGTGACTTGTATGCAAACTATTGAATTTCTACATAAAAGCGTTGAGCCACTAAAAGCAATGGTGGTGTGGTGTCAGTGTGATCTACCTCTGTTTTTCTTCCTTCATGGGGAAAAGGAGAAGAGTTGATCTTCTCACTGTTGACCTCGTTAACTTGTTGAATGAAGCATACGTAACATTTCTAGCTCAATTGATGCTAATATAGAACCATATAATGGAATTATTTCTTATTATTTTTATTAGTTGCATTACAGTAGTGCCTAGGGACCCCAGCTGAGACTGGGGCAGGGGTTTCATTGTGCTAGTCATTGTACAAATATGTAATAAGAGGCAGTCTGTGGCCCAGTGGTTTACGATCTACATAGACAAGACAAACAAAGGGGCTATGATAATACAAATAATACAGAATGGGAGAGGAGATGCAGGCCTAGAGAGATGAAATGTATAGTGGAAGAACCAAGAATAGAAACCAGATTTCTTGACTCTTAGTCCAGAGCTCTATCCACTGGATTGGAATGTGTATTATACACCATCCAGACCAGTGCAGCAGTTACCCTACAATGGATTTGTGATTGAGAAGAGCTACAATGTTAGTTTAATAGCTGTGAATTGAAATGGAAGTAAAAACTTACTTTGTCCTATTTGAATTTCTGTTCTCCTTACCCTGAATGGCAAGACTACCACTGATTTCAGGGTGTTGAGCCCTGCAGAAGAGCAGGTTGGGATTTCATGGAAATGTTGCTAGATATACGCTCTGTACACTCTTACAAAAGGGTGAAATAAAGCCAAAAGACTGGGACAGCTCACAGTCTTTAATTGTTGCTGCTGCATGTAATTTATAAATGCACTAATCTGGATTCATTTGTTTGCCCAGCCAAAGGCATGTTGTGATTCGGCTGCCCTGGCTATCCTTTTTCTGCATTGTGTTAGCTGGAATGGGGAATCTCCATTTTAACAAGTCTGAAGCCTATTTAAAAAAAAAAAATCCATTTAGTTAGCATAGCAAGGAGGTTTATTGCTTATCTCACTTTTTGTCTCAGATCTTGAGGGTTTTCCCCTCCTACAACTCACTGTTAAATTGTTATTATATTTAAGCAAATCAATTTCATTGCAGAGTTTTTCCTGTCATAATGATCAGTTTGCAGCACAAATCTCATTGATTTTTCACAGCCCTGAAAAACAGTTGACGAATAGCACTGGGATAACTCTGGAGAGATGCATTTTGTGGCAGCTTGGAGAAACCACGACTAACCCCCACCTCACTTTCTCTCCCTGCCCTCTTCCCAACACCCCCCACCCCTTTTTCTCCCCCCCCCCCCCCACGCATCAAGACTAGGCACTGGGTGGAACAAGCTGGGCTCCTGATAGCAATAAAATGGCACCCACGAGGGAATGTGAGCTTTCATGGGGGCGGGTGGAAGAGACACTCTGTCTTACTCAGAGAATATTGTAGCTGAGGTCAGCATTGCCCTATCAACCAGGGCATGAACTTCATCAGACCCTGAATCTTTCACCAAAGAGAACCAAATCCTCAGCAGCCGGGCTGATCGGAATGCAAGCATCCTGCACTTGCTCTGACAATCTGATCTTGCTGTTTACATTTTGTAAACTCAAAGTCAGAATAATTGGTGCGCGAGGCTAACTCTTCCCCTCCCCCCGACATTTTCATAACTGTTTCTTGGCAAATTCAGCTTCCAGGAAAACATAAAAAAAAGACTAGGAAGAGGAAAATTCTCCCAATTGTCTGTGAACTTGCATTGACTCTTACTTGATCTTCATTGGGTGCTTTTGTTTTATGTTCTGATTTTCTCCTTTTTCTGCTACCCTTATGCAAAGTGTACCAGCTTAGGCTTTGTGCATACATGGCAGGCGTAGTTAGCTTGATTGAAAATCTGATTCAGGTAAATTTCCTACCTTCGCTACCCTTTCCCTCCTCCTACTTTCTTTGTCTAAACACTCCAATACATTAATATAGTAGCAGTGGGACTGCTGTGCAGATTCTGACAGCACTGCTATGCTGCTGTTGGCCATTGCTTACTGTGTCCTACCAATCATCCAAATAAGGTACCTTTTACTTTCCAATCTCTGAATTTTTTTTACACACTGGGGATGACAATCTGAAATGATCCATCTTACACTGCAGTAGAGAATCCTGCCACTGAGACCTTTTCAGCTTACATTGCTTAACCACAGTATACCAGTACCAGGAGTTCTAAGAATAGACTACCTCTCATCTGCAACAAGTCATGGAGTATTGCATATTGTGCAGGGAACTACTCTGCTGCTTGAAATACAGAAGTAAAGATAGGACACTTTAATATATGACTACCCAAGGGGGTTGCCATTTTTGCTTAAACATTTGTTGGTACCCCATGAACCTTAAAAATCAATTGGTAAAGTGCAGCAGGATGGGTGCTGGGAGTGCCAATGCTTCTTACTTTAATAAAAAGGAACATGGTATTTTGGATAATGAGACAAAGTGAAGAGGAAACGTAGGTTTCTTTTTGCTAATGATACTTCCAGACAAGGCCGCTCACTTACGAAATGAAAGTGTTTCCCTAATGTCTAGCATCATGAAGCTTGAACTTATGAAAAGCAAATGGCAATTCACAGCAAATGTGCATTTGGCCCACCTGGCAATTTTATGGCAAAACAAGAGCCATACAAGTTTTCCTCTGCTTCCTCTTTTAACAATCATTGTATAAATGGAACACCAAAAGGTGGGGTGCAGAGAGAGGGAAAGCAGGAATCCCATCTCGCTTCTCTGCACGTAGAGAAACCATGGTATGAATAGTGAGAACTAACAACAGGAACTGGTGGGAGAATTTTACATGTGGAACCTTTTCTGCAATTCTAAAATTGAAAAAAAGTGTATGCAGTGACTTATAAGACATGTAAAGATCAAATTTTTGTCCCGAGTTCCTTATAATAGAATGCAGAAAAAAAAATACACAAGACAATGGATCAGACATGTCAGTGATTTCATTGTGTGTTTGCAAAAGATATGTGCTGATTTTTTTTTTAAAGGACTCATTTAGAGGAATAGGAAGGTATTTGGAACGCAAAAGTTAGAGGTTTTTCCAAGCTTATTGGCAGGAAGAAGCTAAGAGGTCAAAAGGAAGCATGACACAAAGGGTATATGTCTACGCTGCAGTTAAAAACCCATGGCTGGCCTGTGCCAGCTGACTCTAGCTCATGGGACTCTGATTAAGGGGTTGTTTAACTGCAGTGTAGACCTTCCGGCTTGGGCTGGAGCCTGGGTTCTAGGGTCCTGCGACGGTCCCTGAATTTCTACACTGCAGTTAAACAATCCCTTAGCCTGAGCCCCATCAGCCCAAGTCAGCTGGCACGGGACAGCCAGCGTTTTTTTAATTGCAATGTCGATATGCCTAAAGAGAGCCATTAGAGGCTGCAAAGGAATGCAAGGTGACTAATATACTGTTATATTGAATCTCCTTAAATCAGAGTTGTGATATGGCCATTCTCTGTCTTATAATATGACAGTGCTCCTTTTGCAAGAGAAGGCTAATGCTGGAATCTTTGGACGAGGATTATTTCAGTCTTGCACAGAATGCTCTGTATCATTAGCCTTGGGAAGAGGCAGTGAATAGCTTCTTGCTGAGGCCAGTGGGCAGAATGAAAGGCAACCCCATGCGAGGGCCTTTTCTATCCATCTGCTGCAAATCGTGCTCTTCACAAATTAGATTTGGCAATGAACCCCCTATCACTGGGAGTGTTCATATACAGCCAGGTACTAGATATGTAATTATGCTTCCCAGGCCTGCCCTCGTGTATGAACGATATTAACCAGGCAATAAAGGGCTGCATGCATGTGTGTGTGGTGGGGGAGGGGGCGCTGGGGCTGGGGGGGATATTTGGAAGTGAACTCAATTTAAAAACAAAATGATTAAAACATGAAATGTGCTTTGAAAAGGGGAATATAAAGAGAGGTTGTGTATGCCTGTGCCTTTCACAGACTGACTCTAAATGTTGCCAAGAGTGTTGCTGGTTCTCAGTCTAAATAAAGAGCAGATATATTAACCCTTGCAACCCTGGCATCTTTCTGATTGCTCCTCTGTGCTTCCCCCCACTGAATGTGTAGTAGCGGGCGTATACTTGCTCTCCACATACCAGTCTATGGATATAAGCGTTTGTGATGGTTCTTTTCTTTCACAAACGGTTGCTTAAATTACAAATGATTCTAAAAACAGAGTTAGTGCTGCACTTGCAAACGTTGCTAAGCAGCGTCAGCCCCCCGCCCCAACTATTCCACCAACTAACAGACTTCAAATGGGAAAATTCAGCGGGAGACAGTGATTTTAACAACATAGATGACTGTGTGTGTGGGGGAGTACTATAAAGTTTTGGGGGTTTCTGTTACCACTTTCGGGAAGACCTGCGAAACCGGGGAATGGCTTTGCCACTTGTAAATAATGCGAAGAGAGGAGAGAGCGTGACTATTTACAGAGAACTTAGGGTGAAATCCTGGCCCCGTTGAAGTCAATGGAGTTTTGCCATTGACTTCAATGAGCCAGAATTTCAAATTTAGATTATACAAACTCAAAAGGAACCCCCTTATTACCCTCAGAAGCTTACAGACTAACTCAGGTAGCTACAATACAAGCAATAAAAGATGAGGGGGAAAGTGGGAGCAGACTGGATCTGAGAGATGAAGGGTGAGGTGGAAGAAGAGGGTTTTAACAGGGTTTCTTGATTCATAGAAAGGGGGAAGATATTCCAGATGTTTGTGCCTCTCTCTCCTCCTCCCTTTCTCTGTAATCTGCAAAATTTAGTGAGAAAAGGACTACTCAACATTGAATGTATTTTATTGTGTCACTGACAAGCGTCTGGTTTTGCCTGGCTGTTTAAAAAATGTTATAGATTGAACTTAGTAATAAAAATACAAAAGGGAGTGTATGAATATCTTATGACATAAAATGTTACTGAAATAATTCCTGAGGCAGAAATTGTTCTGTTCACCATTCGTAATAAGTTCTAACAATACTATTATTCAATTTCAAATTGTTATATTAAATATGATCTCTGTCCATTAAGGAACATTATAATAAAATGCTCATGAATATTATTACTTCTGATCAATTACATATAAATTCAAATATCTCAATTTATAATTGTTACAGAATCATAGAAATGTAGGACTGGAAGGGACCTCAAAAGATCATCTAGTCCCCCTCCCTGCACAGATTATATGCAGTTATAATAAAGCCAGTAATAAATATGTGTACCTTCTATAATTGTCAATTATTTGTAATGCATTTATTTACATAATTTTATCATTTACACACACACACAAAAGGGGGAGTGACAGAAACCAAAAATCCTGCTAGTTGTGTCCAAAATTTCCTTTCTGTTGTTCTTGTCATTGAGTAAAGTCACAATTACACCATATAATCTTTAAATTAAGTGGCTATCTATGGGTACCAGACGAGTAAAATATACTTAACCTTATGCCTTGTCATGTTATTTCTAGTTAGAAATAGTAAATATTTTAACTAAATCAAGAAAGCATATTAGGCAATCTGCCATATTTCCAAAGGCCAGCAATTTTGCATTTGTTGTTTGTTTGTATTCCAATAGCATCTCAAGGCCCCAGCTGAGGTCAGGACACCATTATACTAGGGCCTGTACAAATATGTACTAAGCGGCAGTCCCTGCTCCAAAGAGTTTACAGTCTAAATAGATGAGTGAGAGAGAGTGGATTATATTTCACCCATTTTGCAGGAACAGAGGCACAATGAGATTACTGCTAATAGTATCTAATTCTTTAAAATAGCACTTGCCATTAGTAGATCTCAAAAGCCCTTTACAAAGGAGGCAACCATCATATTCCCATTGTACAGATAGGGAAACTGAGACCCAGAGGTGAAGTTACTTGCCCAAGGTCATTCAGCAGGCCAGTGGCTGAGCTGGGACTAGAATCCAGGTCTTCTGAGTCATAGGCTGTTGCTTTATCCACTAGACAATACTGCTCAAGAATTCTACCACAGAACTGCCAATGTTGCGGCTTCATTGGCCACCTACTTAAGCCATAGGACAGAACTTCTCCTTATTTTCTTCGTTCTAGCATGGTTACATAGATGCCAAACACACACACAGTTGGGCATGAAGATCTGACCACTTGAGTAACTG
Organism: Terrapene triunguis; assembly: GCF_002925995.2. Lineage (NCBI taxonomy): Eukaryota > Metazoa > Chordata > Testudines > Emydidae > Terrapene > Terrapene triunguis. The sequence goes on along the minus strand of NW_020664498.1, from coordinate 1,454,636 downwards.
TGTGTAGCACGTTCACAAAATACGTGAAAATTTTCTTAATGAAGTACTAGAACATAGCATATGAAATAAAGTGTCCAATGTCACTTTACATCTGTAGATATGAAAAAAGAATCTAGAAAAGTGTACTAATCATCTAGAGTAGTATCTATAGAGGATATTTAATTGATCTGAAAACTGTAGGCAATATATCTTCAGTTAAAATTTTAGTCATTACTCTTTCATCCATAAAATATCTGTTTGTTGAGGCCATTGCTAGTTTGCGTTTTGGTAAACATTGTAGGGCTTTTTTATTCATCAAAATTACGGACAAGATTTCTGTATGATGGAATACAGAGCGGTCCAAACTTGTAAATAAATCTGGTCCAAAATATTTGCACTCTCTCATCTGTAAATATTTATGAAATGCTAAATTTAACTCTTCTAATTTGTCTTTTGAAATAATTTTAGTACTATATTAATTAAATCTAACTGATAAGGTATTACTTCCTATCAGTTAACAATGCTCATTTGAAGGTGCATTGGAATAATGTCTATATTTTATATTGTCAAAAAATGGACTTCTTTTAGAGCTCCTACTGCTTTGTTCCATATTTTAATCAAATTCCACCATGAGGCCACTTTCTTTAGCTTTGATGGGTGTACGTACATTCATTTGGGCTAGTAGTTTCATTGACTATTAAAGTGAGCTAGTTTTCATTGGTAGGGTTAAACATGGGGATAACAAATCGCCTTTCCAAATATAAACCCTTAGCTCTGATCCTGCATAGACTTATCTGTGTGCTTAAGTTTATGCACCGTGGGCCAGATCCTCAGCTGTTTTTCAGTTTTTACAGTTCCATTGACTTGAGTAGAGCTGGGACAGTTTACACTAGCTGAGGATCTGCCCCTATGACTAGTTCCACTGACTTTAATGGGACTACTCACAGTGCATCCAGTTACTTGTACACATGTAAGTCTCTGCAGAATTGGGTCTCATTATTTGGCTTTGTAATCACAAATCACGTTTCCATTGGTGGATATCTTATCTAAATTTATTCTAGCTCTCTTAATACACCATGGGGATGAAGGTAACACTTTATTTTTATATAAAGTATATGTTGCCTTTTGAACTCTATGATCTAGTTTGTCATTTTAATATCATGAAGTCCTTCAATAAAATTCTGAGGTAAAGAAATACTTAGCCAATTCATTTGTTTTGTTTTTGTAATATAAGGGAATAGCTTAGATCAAACAATGTAACCTAGTTTTTATTAATTGTAATCTCCAGTTATTTTTAAACTTACTCTTAATTTTTCAAGAGAAACTTAAAAAATAACCCACCCTAAAACCAAACCCAAAACAATGAACATACCACAGTTAATAGGGTGGGCTATTTCGAATCAGTAGAACTCCAGATACTGGTGAAGAGAATTCATTTTTCCTCTGACAACATTTTCCATTTTATTGCTGTGTATTTTTCAAATTTGAATAATGTATTGAAATTTAAGAGGATCCTAAACAAAAAAGAGCTACTCATGAGGTGCTCAAACATTAGGCAAATAAAAAGAGCCAACCCAAATTTTAGCTATTACCAGATGAATGATTCAATCTAACACTCTGTATGTATGGCTGGCGACTTCTAGGCCAGCACTGGCTGTCCTTGCTAGTAGTGAAATTAATCTTTTACATCTTCCTGAATGTTCAGTTAGCTCTTGCATGTACAGTTTGTTAATAGTATAATAGTCTACACATCTCTGTGGTCTGGTGGGATTCTTTTTTTTTTTTAATGACTATTCATAGAATATTTTTTTTTTATTTCAGTTCAGATAAAAAAATTAAATACTATCTATCCCTACTAGAATCCTTCAGAAGTCAATATACAAATGTCTACACTCCCTCCCCCTTTTCTGATGTATAGAGTGACTAACCCTAAGTAATAGTGTCTAATCTTAATTAAAACTTCTACCCATGCTTCTTGAACTGAGCTACTTGGCTACCCAGCTACTACCTGCGGGGAGGGGAGGAGTTCTGGAGTGGTAATATTTATAATTAATGCACCAATAGAAGATTTATGGGGAGCTAAAATGCTGCTTGCCCACAAAACCTGAGCTGGTGGGATCAGCCTTGTTTGTTCTTGCCTGAACTTTTGGTTGCATTGTCTATCTTTAAAAACTAAGGGCCAGATTGTCAGCTAGCGTAAACTGAAGTCAGTGGAGCTACACTGACTTACCCCAGCTCAGGATCTGGCCCTTAAACATTTTTTTGGGGGTGTACCAATGAATTGTAGTTTTGGTATTTAACTTCCTTCCCCCCGGATTATCTGCACTTTTCATGTCATCCTGAGGATCATCCCATTTGGCTCCCTACTTTAAATGCCCTTCAGCCCATCTTAAAGCCCTGTATTTTGGTGGAGGCTGGCTGGGTATTGATCCCTTTGTCCGGATAGCACATATGCCGACTGGAGGGGTTAGGTATGTACCTGAAACAGCTCTCCTTTTTCCCTCCACTTCCATCAGGTTATGTGCATTCTCCACTCAGAGAAGGAACTTGGCTTTAAATGCTGACAGCTGTTTTTTGAAAGGGACAGTTCTCCAAGTTAGCTGAGGTGCTGGGTGGAAGGCATGGTGGTCTTCACCACCAACCATTTAAGGGGTTGTGTGCAGTAGGGTGTGTTTTAAGTTATTTTTTCCCTTAGAATGGTGATAGGGAAAGAAAGAAAGAGAGAGAGAGAGAGAGAGAACTAAAATTCACCTGAATGTGCGTTGTCTCCCACCTGCCCCCAGATCCCTGGGTTGTTTGAAGCAGAATTGTCTTGTTACATTGGCTATTCACCCTAGTCATTCACCTTCACTACTGATCACTTGTGCTCTTGCTCTGTTTCTCTCTCCCTTCCTTCGAACTGGGACAGACCTCTATGCCAGCATGGAGTGCAGGCTTTGCAACCTTCTCAGCCTAAAGTAAGTGCTAGCAGCCGATTCTCACCTTCAGTCAGAGGCTCCCATTGAGCACAGCTGAGAGGCAGCCCTCAGGAAGGCAGGAGCTCTTGCTGCTGCAGCTAAGGTAGTAATCAGAGGAGGTGGGGAGAGGATTACTGAACAGCAGGGAAAGGTGCTGCTGGGTCCCCATCCAAGACCAGTGAGGTTGGCTGGAGAGCCCATTGCCTGGAGTGGCTAGGTAGGATCAGGGACAGCCCCTGGGCAAAATGGGAATGCTGCTACTCTTTATTATCTATATACAGGCTTGGAAGAAGTAGACTTTTATCAGTAAATGTTGGCCAATGTCTATTGCACACAAACCAACGAAAAAGATATTTCCATTGATGAACATCATCACAATTTACAGAGAGGCAAAACAAGAAAAATGCTTCTTGAGAATGTATTAGAGTTTTTGGTTTGAAAGATATTTATTTTATATCTTCTGATGTGATGTTGACAATTTATGTTTAACAGTTATAAAGCTTTAACTTTTTGAATGTGTCTACTCTACTGTCGTTAAATAATTATTGTCTGACTCGCTCCATGATTTCCTGAAATTGGAAATTTAACTCAGGTTATCTTAATCCATGTTAAGTAACTTGGATTAAAATATCAGTGAAGATACAGCAACTTGTCTTTTAACTCGAGTTAGCAGTTCCAGTTCAAGCAAGCCCAGGTTGCCCATAGGGCAGTGATATGTTTTCACTGCTGTTTTATGACAGGTTTCAGAGGGGTAGCGGTGTTAAGTCTGAATCAGTAAAAACAATGAGGTGCCACGAGGACTCCTCGTTGTTTTTACTGCTGTTTTAAAATGTGTTAGCTAATGCAAGTCAAGAACACATCTTTTCCATGTAGACATACAAAAAGAAAGAGCGAGACCTTGCTCCAAAGAGCTCAGTGTGTTTGTGTCATGCTCTCTTAACCCAGGAACCTATCCTTGCAACAAAGCCCGTTGCCAACTCTGTCCACATATCTATTCAAGGGACACCATTCAAGTCACATCAGCCACACTATCAGAGGCTCGTTCACCTGCACATCTACCAATGTGATATATGCCATCATGTGCCAGCAATGCTCCTCTGCCATGTACATTGGCCAAACTGGACAGTCTCTACACAAAAGAATAAATGAACACAAATCAGACGTCAAGAATTATAACATTCAAAAACCAGTCGGAGAACACGTCAGCCTCCCTGGACACTCAATTACAGACCTAAAAGTTGCAATTATTCAACAAAAAAACTTCAAAAACAGACTCCAACAAGAAAGTGCAGAACTGGAATGAATTTGCAAACTGGACACCATTAAATTAGGCTTGAATAAAGACTAGGAGTGGATGAGTCATTACACAAACTAAAAACTATTTCCCCCCTAGTGTTACTCACACCTTCTTGTCAACTGTTTGAAATGGGCCATCCTAATTATCACTACAAAAGTATTTTTTCTCCTGCTGATAATACCCACCTTAATCGATTAGTCTCATTAGAGAGGTATGGCAACCCCCATTTTTTCATGTTCTCTGTGTGTGTGTGTGTGTGTGTGTGTGTGTGTGTGTGTGTGTGTGTGTGTATATATATCTTTCTACTGTATTTTCCACTCCATGCATCTGATGAAGTGGGCTTTAGCCCACGAAAATTTATGCTCTAATAAATTTGTTAGTCTCTAAGGTGCCACAAGTACTCCTCATTCTTTTTAGTGGAGAGGAGATTACTATAGCTCCCAGCTAGGCCACTCAGGAATTAAAGTTCATGGCATGACTGGCCCAGGTCATCTAACTGAGGCTCAGAGTGCAGGGCTAAAAATTGCTGTGTAGACGTTCAGGCTGAAGCCTGGGCTCTGAGACGTTCCCCTCTCGCGGGGTCCCAGAGCTCGTGAAATCTCAACATCTGCACAGCAATTGTACAACCCCACAGCCTGAGCCTGAATCAGATGGTCTGGACCAGCTGTGGTTATTTAATTGATGTGAAGACCCGTAAGGCTTGATCCAAGAGTCATTGAATTCAATGTGAGTCGTCTTTTGCTCAGGGTGTGGAGGTTCCCGCTGTTAGCTCTGGGAGAGCCCTTGGGGTCAGTCCCTGGTGATTGTCCAGTTACAATCCAAAGTTGGAAATGATGCAGCAAATGAGTGTGACTAAGATTAGGTAGGGGGGTTATAGCGAGAGAGAGAACTTCAGTTCTCCTTTTTTGCTTCCTTTTGCCAGGACTGTGGGGTACTGGCCTCTGCAGAATGACAGCTATAAAATTAGATAATCTGTTAATGACTGGTAAATTAACCTCATGTCTTTACAGAGAACAAATATAGTATTTATGTAAAAGTTGTTAAGAGTTTTTCTTTTTAATTAGCAGAAATAGATGCAAAATGAATGATAATTAGGCAGCTGATGAATTCAGTAGTACAATTATGCCTAAAGCTATGCCCCAGTACTTAATGCTGGATGCTCTGAGCAATCAAAGAAGCCTATTTATATAATTTATTTATAAAACAAAGTTACAAATAAGAGTGACACACATACTTCAAGTGCATCAACTTCAGCTGCTGGCAAGATCTTTTTAAAATTGAATATATTAATTAAAAAAAAAATAAAAGGAAAACCCTATGCTATTTGTGAAGAGACCAGTGATTGAATTTTAACTTTAGTAATAGATAACTGTCAGATTTGTAGAAAGGCTTTTATTTAAAACATTGGAAAAGAACAATTGAGCATTAACTAGAAATGAGCTGAGATTTTCCATGATTCAGGAAGCATGAAAATGAATGTTTTTTTCCCCATGCCCTCTTTCTTGTTGTTTTGTTCCTCCTTTGGGGCAGTCTGTGCCAAGAGAGCAGAGGAAATTGTAGAGCCCTGGCTGTCTGCTCTATGAGGCTTTAAGAAAATACAAGCCATTAGAAACAGCTGCCTCACACGCATCCAAGTGGGAAGACTAAACTGATTAGTGTATAAACGCTGGGAGATGGTAGGCAGCGGTGTCAAAGGGGCTATGACAGTCATCAGATTGTGGTTTATTTCAAGCTATTGTTTGAATGATGGATCTCTCCCCGTAGAGGCAGCTTTACGGTTTTGAAGAGGTATAATATAAAACCAGAATGACGGATCCTGCTTTACTATAAGCCACTTCTTGCTTCACTATTTTGTACTACCAACCTTGGTGTTTCATGAACAAGCCTGTTGTCTTTTTACTAAGCATGCATTACAAATTTAAAATGTACTCGTCTTAACAGAGTCGAAATTGGCACTTGCCCATTTAGAAGAATGTATTAGACTGCAATACTAAATCCCTTTGGGAGGAAAATGTAGGGGCATTTCCAACAGCAGCATTCTGACGCTTCCTTTCCAGCATCTGTATGATGAAATTCAGATATAAAGGTTACAACTGATCAGTTTAATTCCCAGAGATGAGTGTAAGGAGGCAAGCGTATAAACAGAGTAGCTTATAATGTCTTGAGGATTTTATGTTCTGTTGGGGTGCCCAATGTGCATAATACACTGCACCCCTGAGTGATGTCAGCAGCAGGAATCAAAACTGGGACCTTTAGGATCTGAAAGCGTGAGTCTTTGCTGTTTGATCTAAAACACGGCTCCTTTCACCAAGGCTGCAGCAGGGTCATCAGCTTGTATATATGGCCCAGCCACCACTAAAGGGAGACAGAGCACCACCCTCAGTGGGTGCGGGTTCCATGCAGCCTGTACTGTACGGTGTGTGGGTCAAAGACAGTTCTATAATGCGGTGTGTGGCAACATCAAGCTATTGCATGCTGGGACTCACACAGTCTTCACAGGACAATTGTGTGTTAAGTGAGATGGGTTTTATACAACCTCCCCCTCCCTCCCCCAAAATAACCACTAGCTCCCTCTCAGCCTCCTGGCTACTTGCTATTTTGGCCCTAACTTGGGCAGTGTTTATGTGGCTGGGTCACTGGTGTTTTAGGTGAGAATTTGTTTATCTAGTGGTGCTGATGAGGAAATAGCCACCACTCCCCACTTTTTAACAATACAGGCTTTCTATCACTGATTGGACTAATCCAAGGGGCATATACCAAGATGTGTCGCACATGCTTCCCGGAAGCAAGATATTGGGTCATCTGGAATTTTGGGATTTCTTCTGCCTGATCATTAAAGGTTGTTATTTTCCATTGTAGAATCACATATGCTTTTCAGACAGCTGGATTTTTGCATTGTCCTTTCCAAAAGAGGAATGGTGGCCGTGTCACAACTTTTCTCCTTGGCACATAGATACCATTTCCATGCAGTGATTGTCAGATGGTGGAGCCTGAAGGCACTCAAAAAGGCATCCAGGGTTGCACTGCTCTGTGGTAAAGTCTTCCCAGCTTATCTTGAGTCAGACTGTTGTCCCAATGGTCTGGAATTGCTTTCAGATGCTACCCAGCTGATGGGTGTTGGAATAACTCCATCTTCAATGCTCTGGGAGGATAAACTTTCAATAGAGGTCTAGTCTACACTGAAAATTAAGGTTGACTTATCTGTGTCAGTCAGGTGTAAAAAATCCACGTCCAAGAGCAAAGTAGCTATGCCAACCTAACCCCCAGTGTAGCCACAGATAGGTCACTGGAAGAATGCTTCCATTGACCTAGCTGCTGTCACTTGAGAAGGTGGTGCTCCTATACTGATAGAAAACCCCTTTCGTCGCTTTAGGCTGTGTCTTCGCTACACTATGGAGCTATGCTGCCTTAGTGTAGACAAACCCAGCATGCAGTTGCAGAGAATTAGAATGATAGCTTGTTATTAACACTCTTTTACAAGACAGAAAATGAAGAGCATAGGCAAGATTAAAATACAAAGGGGATATACTGTCATATCACAAATTTGATCTAGAAACCATTTGTTTGTTGGGAAGATTTGTAGCAGAGGGAAAAAAGCTATAAGCTTTTATAAAATTTGTAACCCCCATTTCTAAGGAACTTACTCTGATTTTTGCATTAGGGGTCAGAAATGCTGGAGCTGAGGGACCATTGAATGACTGAGGGAGTGGGATGGTTTGGTGATTAGGGCATGGGATTGGGACATAGGATGACTAGGTTTGATTGCTGGCTTTATCACTGACCTTGGGATCATTTCTCCTTTTTGTGCCCTTTCACCATTTCTCTTGTCCATTCAGATTGTGAGTTGTTAACTCTAGGGACTGCCCACTGTTACAAGTATATATAGTGCCTAGCACAATCAGGGCCTCTAGGCATTACTGCCGTACAAATAATAATTGTTGTTCCCATCATTTGTACTCTATGGGAGCACTTGAAATCTCTTGCTTTGTCCCTTCCTTTCTTCCACATCTCCTGAGGGTAAGAACCCTTCACCAGCCATCCTGGTGGGTCAATTTAAAATTTCCCATATTCTGGTCATGCGCTATTTTTTTAAATGAGGTCCTGGAATGGCCCCTCCATATTTACTCAGTGGAAAAGTGCATTTGAAAGACAAAGAATTTGATTTAAAAGCTGTTGGCAACCAGCTGCAATAGGAGTATTTATCTCTGGTGTCTAAGTCAAACATTATGAGTTGTCTGAAATGAGACAAGTAAGAAACCAGTTCTCCTGTTCCGGCTACACTGGGCAGCTGTAAAGGTGATGACACTGGCTACTAGTTAGTGAGGATAAGAGAATATTGATTTCTGGCAAACACATTACAGCGTAAGGCAAACATTCATAAAGGCTGTGGAGAGAGCCAAGTAATATTCAGCAGTGGAAATAAAAAATAAAATTGATTTAACATATTTTCTTAAAACAATGCTCCCTCCCTTCATTCTTCCCTGCTGTTGAGGCTCCATCTAGGAAACCTGCAAAAGAGCTGAAAGTGCTAGCTGTTCTAATTGCTTGGAATTTTGGCAGACTGGAAGGGATGCCACTCATGTTTGCCTGCCTGGACATTTATAACTTGCAGCTGTGCGGTCCAGGACTCAGCTCAGTGTGGTAAACCAGTCTGGCCCTTGGAAAGCAACGTTCCTTCTCCTCATTTCCCCCTCCCCTCGCCACCACCTCTCACCGCACATGTAGTCTCCTCCATCCCAGTTGGTAAAGCAGTAAGAGAGGCTTTGCTTGACTCTGGCTAGGATTTTCTTTGACATTTTTAAAAGTACTTTGCAGATGTTTGTTAATTATTCCTCTCAATGTCCTGATGTGGTAAGGATTGTCACTCTCATTTTATATAGGGGAAGACTGAGGCAGAAAGGTTGATTGACTTGGTCACGTCTACTGAAGAACTAGGACTTTGAGATAGGGAACTCCTAGCTTCCACCCCATACTCGTTTTGATATGCCTCAATGTCTTTTTCTTTTAATTCTAATGCAAACAGTGATAGCATGGCCGATTAAAATGAGGATCTCTGCTGGTGTAACTTTCTGGTTTGCTTCACTCGTAAATTGAAATGAGGGTGTTTCCTCTGACCTCCAGTGGAGATTAAGATCAATGTTAGTTGTTGTGCATCTCCTGATTTTATGGATGTTTGCATTTTGTAAAGGTTTTTAAAGCAGATATGTGCTTGATTCAGTAGAGGACGCTTTTTTGTTCTGTCACCCAGAATTCAGGTGTGGCAGGATTTGGGTTTTGCCTTTGGGAGAGAGGGCAAAGATGCAAAACTCAAATTCTGAAATACCTCCACATAGGAACATCCAAAGTTTAGGGAGCAGTAGAGTTTGGGCAATGGGTGTAGGCCTATTTCTTCTTTAAAATACTCCCAAACCACTGACTCTCCTGGTCCCGCCTCCTGCTTGGCTTTTTCATCACACAGCTAAAATATTTGTGAACGTTCTAGGTAATAGGAAAGGGAAATTGTCATCCTCCTCTTCTGTGGATCAGTTCATCAGAGAGCAACCCTCTTCTGGCCTATCTCCCCTTCTAATTACCAACCTCCTGCTTCTCTGGTTGTGTTGTCAATCAGTTGTGATTCATGAGAGAGTGGCCTTCAGACCATAGATGGAGAATCCAGGCTTCAATTAATGAAAAGCCTTCTCTCCCCCGCCGTTCAACTGGAAGGCATTAGACGCTATATCCTCTGTCTTGATTTCAATAGTCTGTGTACAAGCATGCAGCATTGTTAGTCAGGGCTTTGTGGACTATTTCTAGTTTTAGGGGAAACTATATGATTTCTATGTCACCACACTAGCCAGGTGCAACATCATTTTGTGACCTTTAGTCCTGTTCTCTGCTTCTTTTTCTCCCCATAACTAGTAATTATTAAGCTCAATGTTGAATGGATCTAATTTCGTCTGGTTTGGTGCATAAAAAAGGTTTTCTACATAAATGTAGAAAAATATAAGTGACCTGGGTTTGCATGAATTGGTTAAAACATTGTATGACCGACAGTGCTCCCCATTAAAATCTGTGCAATTGCTGTTTGCAGGTAATTAACATTACAGTGGTATTCCTTATACCAAGTACAGGAAATACTCTAGTAGCATCAATCTTGTGTGACAAAGTTCCTCCTCTATCTTGGTGGGTCCTGCGCTTATTGGCGGATTTTCTTGCCTCAGAGATTCACCACGTGGGTTGGGGAACAGCCCAGAGAACTTCCCCTCTGGGAGAACCCACAGTCCAGGTCAATTGGGAGGTTTGGGGGGAACCCGGGCCCGCCCTCTACTCCGGGTTCCAGCCCAGGGCCCTGTGGACTGCAGCTGTCTATAGTGCCTCCTGTAACAGCTGCATGACAGCTACAACTCCCTGGGCTACTTCCCCATGGCCTCCTCCAAACATCTTCCTTATTCTCACCACAGGACCTTCCTCCTGGTGTCTGATAACGCTTGTGCTCCTCAGTCCTCCAGCAGCACACCCTCTCACTCTCAGCTCCTTGCACCTCTTGCTCCCAGCTCCTCACACTCCCACCACAAACTGAAGTGAGCTCCTTTTTAAAACCCAGGTGACTTAATTAGCCTGCCTTAATTGATTCTAGCAGCTTCTTCGTAATTGGCTCCAGGTGTCCTAATTAGCCTGCCTGCCTTAACTGGTTCTAGCAGGTTCCTGATTACTCTAGTACAGCCCCTGCTCTGGTCATTCAGGGAACAGAAAACTACTCATCCAGTGACCAGTATATTTGCCCTCTACCAGACTCCTGTACCCCACTGGTCTGGGTCTGTCACACTTGTGAAAAGTAAAACGGTACAGATTTTAATGGAGATCTGTATATGAAATCAACGTTAAATATTATTAGACTGTGTAGAAGACGTTTTGAATTAACTAACATGCACTAATTTCATACACATGATTTCTAAGGATTGCTGAGTTTAAACTATTTCCTGTAAGCTTTTCGGGGGGAGAGTAAATTTAAAAGCAGCCTTTGCCACATCACTCAGTGATTTTTTATTTTGCAAGTCTTGTGTAAAGTGGAAATACAGATGTGTGTGCACACACGTGTGTGTGAGCAGACTCTCAGTAAGGAATCTACTAACTAATTCATATCTAGTAAAGAACTTAACAGCAGGTCAAAGTGCAGTGCTGGAAGCGGCTGCTGCAACCAATGCTATGTGAGATAATTCTGAAGCTGGGTTGGTGATTGGGGGAGGGGGGAAAGGGGAGGAGAGAGACACAGACAGCAAGGGCTTTGTATATTCAACTAAAAATACTGGCCTTTCCCTGTCATAGTGACTATCATCTTCACAGGCAAGATATTACTTTGTTTTTCTTAAACAAAACCTGGCAAGCTGGATAAATTAAAGTTTCTTTCAATTCATGCAAAAGTGCTTGCTGCACAATGAGTTGCTCAATGAAAACATAGATTATCTGCATAAGAAGATGAAGTGTAATCTATTCCCAAACAGATCTCTCGCCTCTGAGAGTACAATTCTAGCTTTTTCTCTCACTTTTCTCAAGCAAAGACTTAGATTTTTCACACAAAGTAAAAAAATGCTTTTCCTCTTAATTTTTTTTCCAGAGAGAGTGCGAGCAATTTGCTCTACGAGATCCACTTGTCGTCAAATTACACGTCTTGCCAGCAGTGTCCGACGAATGACTTGAAACAGACATATAGTTTATTCCTAAGTGCTGAACAGTGCAAAGGTAAAACTTTCTCTTTTTAAAGAAGTTACAAAAGTGCCTGGGTTATGTTTCCACATCCATTTTGATTCCTCATCTAAGTAGCTCACTTGCACACAGGAGAGTGTGGACGCTACGTTTTGTCTCTGGCTGCAATAGTGCTCAGATTTAGTATAAAAAGGAAAAGAAAAGCACTTGGGATTTTGAGAGTTCAGGGACACCACACTTGGTACTTGCCAATTTTCTGGAAGCAATGTTTACGTCAAATACCTTTTGTTCTTTTGTCATTATTGACACGTGGCGGGAACTCTCTAATCTGCTCTGCCACTGATCAGACCTACCTTTACGCAAAGTCTGTCTAGGATTTCGGATTTCTGCTAAATATCTATTCCTTTGGATTGAAGAGGAAACTCTTATGTTGTTGCTAGCTGTGGCTGGGTGCGAGCTGGTCCTGATTTTGATATTAGTACATACACAGAGTTAGTTTCAAGTTAATGCTTGTACAGAGCCTTGAAAATATGAGGTGCTATTTTAAGTGCCAAGCAGTAGTAATGTGAACTGTGATATGAGCACCAGCAAGATAGAGAGGGAGTGGATTGGCTCAGATACTAATGAGGTGCCTGGCCCTGCAAGGTACTGAACAATGCCTGTGTGACCTGACCGCTGCTCTGGAAGTCAATGGATGTTGAAAGCACATGGCACCTTGCAGGAGGTACTCAGCACTTGGCAGAGGTGAGCCCTAAAGGAGGGAAGCAGTGATGTTCAGCCTGAATAATAGCACAGGACGGGGAATTAGGTGACTTGTATTTTATTCCAGGCTATCCTACCAATTAACTCCACGACCTTCAGCAAGTTGTTTAACTGCTTTGTGGATCAGTTTCCCACCTAATAAAATGGGAGCTGTGACTGTTCTTGGGGCAGCCAGGACTGTGGGTCACCTTGTTACTCCCTTCCCCCAGCATGAGGGAGTCTTGCCTGTGTCTGGCTGGATGTCAGATCCCTGACACCACCAGCCCTTTCAGCTGCTCACGCACTCTCCTCTGGGCTATGCCAGCCCTACCTTCGCCTTGCAGGTTAACAATAGGAGCACCCCCACCCCCAAGTGCCTTTGAATCATCCCCTTGTGCTATCTAGCCCCTGACACTGGTTACTCACAGAGATCCCAGATCCTCTGCTCCCCGAGGTGCAGCATACCCAAGTTTACTGGTTTTACCTCAGACCACCACTCCTGTGAACCAGAGTGCCTGTGAGCACTTATTTATAAAACAAAAGTCAGTTTATTTAAGAAACAACAAAGATTTAACTAGAAACAAGAGAGAGTGATGGAAACAAATGGTTACAATACAAAACAAAATCATAAAAGGCGAACCTGCGTATACTTTATTAATAGTTACCTTTCCTATCTAATAAAGTAGGTTTTCCCTATCAAGTTCAGTCTGTTACAGAGCTGGCTGGTTTCTCAAGAACTAGGATCCAATTTTTCATGAGAACACCTTGCTCCTCAAGATGTCTCCTCCGTGAAAGGATTCAGCGGGCTTCTTCTTCCTCTGTGTTATACTGAAAACAGCCTTATGTTTCCATTCACAGAGGGCGAACCCATCTTGCAAAGTTCCTTTTTACCTTCAGTTGCTTCAAAGTCCCTAAAGCATACTTTATATCGAAAGACATTATTCCTTAAATATTATTCATACAGACATCTCACCATGATTATGAATCTTGACAAGTTACGAGCTTTCTGTAGATACCTTACATGTTACCCTTTATGAATAAATATCCTGAAAGACGTATGTCTGCTGTCATGAGTTTGTCAGGTCTGGGGTGAAAGTTGTTTGTAAAGAACAGGGGACTCTTTTCCAAGGGGTTTTGGTGTCACAGGAGTCTGGTGCTTCGCCACATTGGCTGATCCAGGTACCACGTCCCCCCCCCCCCCCCCAGCTCCTCCCATGGTAGACCTGCCATTAGCTAAAAGCTGGGTAATGATCGAGCAGGTTAAAGATATCAAGCAATATGTTAATCATGATGGGAGCCCTGATGAAGAGCCAAGGGCATCTACCAATAACCATCAGAAACGTCATCCTCTGAGAGTTAGAGATTGCCCTGTGTGCCATCACTTGCATGCTCTCATGTCTGTTTTTCCCCTCTCTGTGCATAGGTCACATCCGCTGTAATGGGAATTGCGTGATCGCATCCCACTGGTAAATTACGATAATAGGTGCTAATGAAAGAGCAAGATTTCAGACAAAGCTCTCCCCGGTCTGCCCTCCCCCGCGCCCCCAACCACACACCTCACATATAAAATGAATGGGGCGGAAAGCGTGATATTCTGTTGTGTTCATATCAGAACTCAGGAGTAAGTTTGGGGCTCACGGTATGTCCACGCTGCAATTAAAAACCCGAGGCTGGGCCGTGCCAGCTGAATTGGGCTTTTGGGGCTTGGGCTAAGAGGATGTTTAATTGCATTGTAGAGATTGGGGCTGGAGCCCAGGCTCTAGGACCCTGCGAGGTGGGAGGGTCCCAGAGCTCGGCCCTGGTCCAAAGGGCTACACCGCAATTAAAGAGCCCTCGAGCCAGAGCCCCACAAGCCCGAGTCAGCTGGCATGGCCCAGCCACCTGTGTCTAATTGCCACGTAGACCTGCCTTTAGTTCAGATCCAAAATGAACCTCTAGCAAACCTTATTTATCAGAGTGGTCTCATTAACACACGGGATTACTACTCGGGAGAGGGTGTCAGGATCTTGCCATTCATGCTCTTTCTTTCATTTTCTTGAGGAGCTAGTATTTTTCTCAGTGCTCCAACTTCTCTTAATCGTTTTCATGTAGGAGGGAATTTAGGTACAATCAATACTTTTAAATGTTATGGTTGAATGTAATTCAAAGGTAGGGATTTCATAGCTGGAGGTATATTGGTTTGTCTAGCTTGCAGTTTTTTAAACTTAATTTTCCCTGACAATTTGCCTAACTCTCTCCAAAAGAGGAAAAATCCCCAAAGCCTACACCAGATTGTCTGCTTATTAATATGTTGATATTGTAGTAAAGCAAATATTTCATGCTCTTTGTTTAGGCTGGCTAGATTTTAGCTAGTGATTTGTATTGATTAATTACAGTCAGGATTTTAGAAGCACGTTGTTTTGAGTTAGGAATCTATGGAAAAAGCATTCTGAAATGGGGAACAAATGTGCAGTAGTAATAAGGAGAAAAAATGAGGGCAATTAGTGTAAGCCATTGGAAGAGTTATGCTAGTACTAAGATGTATTTTCAGTATTTAGAATTATACATTTTAATTTTTTTAAAGGAAACATTTTCTACACGTCAGAGCAGGAGGCTTGGGGTCAGGATGGCAGGGTTCTGTTGGGAGCCCCCCACTCTGTGTACTAGGCACTATACAGACATAGTAAGAGACAGTCCCTGTTCCAAAAGACTCACAGTCCAAATAGACAAGTCACACAAAAGCTGGGAGTAGAAGCAGGAGCAGAGAGATGCATTGATTTGACCAAGGTCACATAGCTGGTCAGTGACAGACCCAAGAATGCACCATTGGTCTCCTTTTCCTCACTCCAATGTTTAACCACTAGACCAGTGTTCCAGCATTTCTTATTGGAGCATTCCTTTTCCATGCCCTGAGGAGCTGGACTGCATCCAGCATGAGGGCAGCACTCCTTTCTGATCTTGTTTTCATTGTCATGTATTTAATTAAACCTTTATATTTGCCATAAATGTACACAACACTTTATAGAACATAGGAAAGACACATGGGCCGCACCTTAAAGAGATTATAGTCTAAGACATGGAATGAGGGGGCAGAGGCTGGAAAACAATGAGCTAAAATAAAGCACCATTGTACATAAAATCCTGGAAGCCTACTCTACGGTTGCCTGGTAAAATTATAATGAACGCACAGGGACAAAATCTGCTTGCCCACCCAAGGTGGGGGAACATGATGATTATGTAAATGACTAATTATGTATTACTAAACAAATAGAATTTTGCAAGGCTCCTCTATGGAGAGATCACCATATAAATGTAAATTGGTAAGAGAGGTAGTGTCTTCTAATGGATAGAGTGCTGGACATCGGCTTTGGGTTCTAGTGCCAGCTCCTGCCACTGGTTTGCTGGGTAAACTTGGGCGAGACACTTTTTTGTCTGTGGCACGGTTGCCCTAGCCATAAGATGGAAAAAATGATACAGATCTCCTTGGTAAACCACTGAGAGATCTAGGGATGAAAACCATTTATTATTATTTATGTATGTATTGTGTAAAGGGTGCTTAATCAGGATTTGAGGAGTATTTTTGAAAACAATCAATCTTCTTCTTACTACCAACCCTCCTTGGCTCATGTGTGGTCTTGTGGTTATAAAATATGTGGGAGGATTTTAGCCAGCATAAGACTTCCCTGTGCCTCAGTTGTAAAATTGGGTAACAGCAGGGGCCTCCCTGACCAGAGCAGATGCTGCACATGAACAGCGTTCTCCTGGGTATAAATATATCACAGTATAAAAGGAAAAGCACTGAGAGCAGCATGCTTTCTGGTGTGTTGATCCTCTTCTTGGAACTGATGGTGATGATTCCTTTCTCCTGAGATCATCATTCCAGAGTGAGTCTAGGGACAATACCTACCCGCAGCCAATTGGAGAAATCAGCTCTCGGAGTAACAAGTAAACGTTCCAGGATTATCTGCTTACCAAGACATAGATTCTTGTTAGGTTTATTGCACCACTTGTTTTACTTCTCACCTGACCTTTATTATAGCTTGTTTGTTTTATTTTTTCCTCCAAAAGGAGCTCATTTTATGACTGTGAAATGGAGAAATAACAGAGAAGTTAATTTGAGTAAATCTCAGCTGGGTGAAAAATCCTTAATTTATTCCATCCCACATAAAAACCATTGTGTAATAAACAGGTTATTGTGTGCAAAGATTTTCAAGAAACATTACCCAGGGCAAAGCAGCAACATATAACCTGGCCACTTGAGTCACTAATGTTTATACAATTTTTCAAATAGTTCCATGCACGCTCCTTCCCGGTGTCAGGGAGACGAAACCTAGGCGGATTTTCCTATCTAATCTATCTTTTTCTAAGGTTGCCCATCACCATGGTATGAAAGTAAGTTTTCTGCTCCAGAAAACATCTTTGGATGTGACATTGGTCCGTCCAAAACATGTGTTACTTACATACTTTGTGGAGTTTTTAATGAACGTGTACCTAGTTTTTTTTATCTTTCAGAAATCCAAATAAAAGATGGAAATTCTAGGGTTCCGGCCACCACATGGTTGGTTGGTTTGTTTTTCTGAAATGTTGCTCCTCTTCCTCATCTATCCTATAGAATTCTCCTCGATGAGAGAAAGGCACTTTAATTGCTACTGAAAAGCTGTTGCAATTCTGTGGAGAGTGTAAGTCACTAAGGGGGAGATTTTCAAAGGCACAGGTAGGCTTTAGGCCCCTGGCTGCCATAGATTTTCAGTGGGAATTTGGTGCCTTTGTGCCTTTTGAAAATACTCCCCTATATATCTTTTGTCCAGTGGCAAAATCAGTAGCAGTACAAGTACTTCATGACATACTATGCTGAGCATTGGTTCATAGCTTTTATGCTCAACTTTCTCAGCCAGTGCCCACCAATTTCCATTCAGTTACCACCCACAAATGAGCTTGGACTATTCCATACCTTGCTTGTGAGCATCCCGTGTGCCATTGTGGGGAAGAGCATAAACAGCTGAACTGGGAGATGGCGCTGGGGTGACCTAGCACAGAAGCAGATCATTAAGGTGGGGGTGGGGGAAGCATAGAGCACTAATCAGAAGAAGCTGAAGTATCTGTGTAATAATGATTGGAAACCTCTTGTCTAGAGCTTCTCTTTTCAGTGCCATCAGTTTTATGATTGAAGCACTCTCAGTAGTTACTGGGCCTTTCCCCAAACATCCCTTCTCCAGACAATATTTTTTTATTTCGCCATAGGCCCTTTTAGAATAAAACATAACTTTGCACTGCTTTAAGCTAGTAATTTTTCAGTGGGCAAGAGCAGGAAAGGCTGAGAGGACTGTTCTGTACAGAGTACACACGGATGGCAAGAACCACAAGTTAGTTTAGGCTCCACATCATATTTAGCAGAATTGCTTTGAGTTGGTGGGGAGGTTGGGGAGTAGTTGTCGGAGTGGTCTTCTGAAGTGTCACCTCCTAGAACAGAGGTCCCCAAAGTGTGGGGTGCGCCCCCTTGCTTCCGCATCTGGCCCCACCCCCAGTCTTGGCATGGCTCCATGACTACTGCGCTAGCCCGTAGCCTTGCCTCTGGCCATGGCCCTGCTCCCGGCCCCAGACCCACCCCCAACTTCAGCCCCTTACCCCCATCCGCCTCCTGAGCTGTGGCCCTGCTGGCTCCGGGGGGACACAGATACGGGTAAGAGGGGTGCGATCCTCTAAGGTTTGGGGACCGCTGTCCTAGAGGAACAAGAATCAGTCTGTAGTTATTGGTTTATTACCACTTCCTAAAGTGCACATGTCCTATTAATGAATGTGTCATGTGCTTTCCTGTAGGACACGATATAATTGTAATAACCAGTGGGTCTAGAGTGCATTAAGGTCTGGGAAAAGGAGGAGATTTGAGAGGTGGGCAATATTATTAAACAAATGCTGTTGGAAAGTTTGTATCTTTCTTCATTTAAATAATTGTAAATGGGTTCATAACTCTGTCAAGCATTGTGTCCGATATTGTAAAAACTAATTGGGCAAAAACATTTACGTATTGACTCAAAGCCAACAGTCAACTCTCCCAACAATCAACTCTCTAAAATCACATCTCCCAAGAAAGATCAGAAGGACAAATGGGCCCTAAAAGTTATAAAAAAATAAAGGGCTCTGATGGATCAAGAAGGGAACTAATTTCCAGAGCCAAGGCCTATTTGCAGAGAGCCCTATCCTCATCCCCCTCTCATTTACACAAAGGGAATAAGAGCTTGATTACCTTAGCATTGATCACCGCTGCCATGGAATCTCTCATGAAGAGAGGAGGCCTTTACAATAGGCAGGGCCCAAACCGTTTAAGGTTTTTTTGGATAAAACCAACACCTTAATCATGATACGGAAATCAGCAGGGAACGGTGACTAATACCACGGCAAAATCTCTTGGTGTTTTGGGGTTTTCCCCTTGTGTTCTCCTGTTGCAGACTGAGCAAAACAAATCTCTGGGAGAGGACACGTTTGTCTGTGTGCCTTGATTGAGACTGAGGGGGTGTGTTATAGGTAAACTTGGCAGAATTCAATTTTTATTTTTTTATAATTTTGATAGCTATCAATTTTTATTTTTAGCATTTTTCTATATTTTTTCAAGTTTAAATTTTCAGAGTTTCTGGAAATTATGGGGGAGTCAGACAATAATTATTTAATAACAAATGTTGAGATTCAAGAAGTTAAAGGTTTCAGAGTAGCAGCCGTGTTAGTCTGTATCCGCAAAAAGAACAGGAATACTTGTGGCACCTTAGAGACTAACAAATTTATTTGAGCATAAGCTTTCATGGGCTACAGCCCACTTCATCGGATGCATAGAATGGAACACACAGAAAGAAGATATTTATACATACAGAGAACATGAAAAGGTGGAAGTAGCCATACCAACTGTAAGAAGTTAAAGGTTTATAAACGTTAAAACACAAATTGTCAAAACATACAAAGTAAATATCCTTAAACTCTAATATAATCTCAAGGAGCATTTGTCTTTGTGCAAATTTCTATTATCGATCAAAATATTTTTCGTTGGTTTGTATGTGCATGGTGAAATCGACATTTACCAATATTTACTGATAAAACTGTAATCTTTTCAAGCTTGATTATAGGTTCAGGTGACTCCCTTCTCCTCGGCATCTCTTTAGAGGAGATGGATTACTCTCTTTTCTCATTGGGGGGCATTTACATGAAATTACCCATTCAACAGTAATCTTAGCAAAACCAAGATTTATTTGAGAGGAGGTGGAATTAAAATAAAATAAATAGTTTGCTTAACATCTCTAGATTTACACTTCTTGTAAGCAGGATAAGGTCTTCTTATCTTAGAGTGAGGAAAAAAGTGAATTGCTTACATCTCTTGAAAGCAATCTCCTCTCTCACCAGTCTGGCCTGACTGTCAGCATCAATTACTGTCCAGATACCAACAAAACCTCAATTTTCCCCCTGAACATCCTTATTAAATTTTTTTAATGGAACAAGTTTTTCCAAGCTCTTTTCTGGAGACAGAGGCACACAATAGACATTAGTAAAACAGTTTCATTATTTACCTTCTAGGAGATTGTCCATTGTGAAGAGAAAACCCTTGACAGTGATGAGTAGCTGTCTTTCAAAGACTTGATAAGATATCTCAGATACAACCGTTCACAGACCACTTTGGTTGGCAGTGCCACTTTTGGTTAGACATCTTGGTAAACCCCTCACACAGTTTTTTGGTTCTTAATATTGACACGTGCTATGAATTACATCAAAATGTAACAGTAGCTCATACCATTCACAGAGCACTGGTGTAATGTGTTCCGTGCGGAGTATCACGTAATGCACGATCAACCCTCTTCTGCACTTGCTGAAGCTTCTGAATAGTCCAAACATATAATCCCATGTGGAACACATTGCAATAATTCAGCCTTGAGTCACAAAGGCATGGTCTTCATTCAAAGGAAAATGTTTCAGCCTCCTTGGCAACTACAGGTGATGAAAAGACACTCCTGACAACTGATCCTATGTGGTCATCCAACAGCATATGGAAATCCAACAAGACCCATAAACTGAGAGTTCTTATAACAAATGGACACCCTCTTGATATCAGGAATGAGACTATAATCTCCAAGACTCCTTCCAGTTGCTATCTCACCATTTATAAGAACTACTTAGGTGTTATCTGGGTGGAGCATCAACCTGCTAGTCCATATCTGCATCCCAATCTGTTAAACTGAACAAGTCTCCCAGCTGTGCCAACTATGAGTACACTTTGCCACAGCACTTTCTAATGAGATTTTATTTTTTTACTCTCTAGCTCTATCCAGACCATCTTTCATCCATGCATTGATCATCTTACATCTTGATTACTACAACCTCCTAATCTTTGGTGTTCTGGACATCCACACCATCCCCTCTCAGCCATACAAAATGCAGCTTGTAAAATTGCCTACTGATATGGCCACATTATCATCGTCTTTGAATAACTCCACTGACTCTGCTTTCTACATCACCTCTGATTTAAAGGGTTTGCCCTTGCTTTAAAGGTCTTATGCCACTCTGACTCTTTCCTGTTTATCCCACCTAGTCTGACTGTGTTGTCTTCACTCCCTCTGCTCTGCCAACAACATGAGCCTTGATACCTTAATCTGTTTCTACTACAAGTATCTCCATACCATTGTTCATGGTACTCTATGTGAATCATAAGGTGAGAAAGGACTGCCAGGGTCATCTAGCCTAACCCCCTGCCTAGATGCAGGGTTTGTTGTGTCTAAACCATCCAAGAAAGATGGCTATCCAGCCTCCAATAAATGAAATGCCCTTCCAACCCTTATCTGCTAACCACCGCACTCTCATCATTTAAGTCTGTTATGAAAGCACTTCCTCTGGGGTGACCACAATAAGTGAGTCACTTACTCCACCAATGTCAGTGAAAGGGGAGGAGCACCTCCGTGGATGTGTATGTGACTATATTTTGAGCAGTGACATGAACCTTTTTACGTAACTCCTTGTTCTTCTTACCTTGATTCTGTCTCTGCTGTTTGTCATCCTCTCCTGTTTTAGCCTGTCAGGAACATAGAATGTGGAAGCTTTTCGAGGCAGGGACTGTGTCATTCCATATTTGCAGTTATGTACTAAATATGCTTGTGTGTACCATACATTCCCCAGCAACAACCTATTTCATTGTTGTGTATTTTGTCTTACAGTAGTGCCCAGAGGCCCCAATCCAGGATCCCAGGCCCCATTATACTAGATGCTTATAAATTAGACCATCCCAGCCTCACACATCTCACCATCCAGAATTATGGCAAAGCACAGCAGGTGGAAGACACAGACAAAATTGAAACTGGAACCAGTTAACAGGAACATGTTATGCACAGTAGCTGCAGCAATCCCAGTTTACCACCAGTTTAGCTCACTGCTGTCAGATGGCAATAGGCCTAAGAACCAAGAAGATCCTGAAAATGAAAAATAATGAGGGCTAATGTTTTGGATGAATATTTAAGCAGGTTGGGGAGAAGATAGACAGTCGTTCTCATGGTTATTGAACCTCTCCAATTGTAGGGTGTTTTTTTTCCCTTGTGAAAGTGATAATTCATCATGGCTGTCAATGGGAAGGTGAAGTTGCCTGGATGACTATTTAAAACAAAATTTCCTTTCCCTCTTAGGAACTAATTGCAAGGCTATAAGATTAATTGGCACTTAACCCTGTGGCTATGCTGGGTTTTTAGCTTACATTTGTTGTTTAAAAAGTAAATTGGGAGAATTAATAGTTTTCTGATGTTAGTTGCTAATTTTTTAGAGAAGGGTAGAAGCTGGCATGACCATGAAGTGAAATGCCAATGGTGACAGAAAGGAATGGGTATAAAAGTAGAAGTTCTGTTTTTTAAAATAATTTGCATGTTTTATCTGGAGTAAGGATATTTCAGTAACACATAAAAACAAGTGGGACAAAAAGGTGAGTTCCCGTCTTTCTTCTCACTCTAGCCCTCCATTTTAACCTCAGTGTCTGTTACAGCTATGATGATAAAGTGGTTATCTATTTCCTCATGCCCCTGCTGGGCAGCTGAATTCTGCCTATGTCTGGATCATTGTTATATAATGTCATGGAGCCTGTTGTTATTATTTCAATGTTTTTGTGTGTGTATATATATATATATATATATATATTTGATAACAACTGAAGGGCAGCATGCCACGCATCTTACAGGAGGCATAAAAATGCCTGGTCTGGACCCAGAACCCTTGAAATCTACACAAGACATTTTTTATTTTCTTTGTTTTTTGATGTATTGATTAGGATTCTTTATTTTTGTAGTCCCTGTTGCCTGGTAGCTCAGGGACAATTTTTTTATTTTTTAGGTGTCTAAAGATAAAGAGCCCAAAATGGAAATTAAACATTTGGATAGTTTTGTAAATCTCACAAGGTGCCTATCTCCATCTTTAGGCACTTAAAAACATTGAAAATCAGTACTTATTCAGAAAAATGAAATAAAACTACTGTTGTAAACTTCCAAAATGAACAGCATTAAAGAATTGTTGGAGTTGCCTAAATAAAAGTTGATCCAGTGTTCCTCCATTGTAAAGAATAAGACAAAAGTTAAAATGAACTAAACCCACAAAATCAAACAAAATATAAGATGAATCAATGTCCTGCACCATGTTTTTCAGGTTGGTTTTCATTGGGTAGTTGTAATACATTTCTTTTCTTACTCATCTTGTTGGCATTTTAGTTATTTCATTTGGTGATGAGTCCTGTTAATCTGAGAAAAATTCACATTAGCTAAACATTGTGCAGGGATTAGATGCACTGTATAAAAATGGTATTATTTCCATTTAATATTTGTTTTCTGGCCTCATTGTGGAATGTACTTGTCTATGCATATAACAAAAAGTCACTGGCCAAAGAATTTACAGTAAAATGTAATGTTTAGCCAATAGAAATGTGGTTTCCTGAAGGCTTATATTTAAGAAAAATTGGTAGAATCTTGGCTCCATTGAGGTCTCAGTTACCGTTGACTAAGATGGAACCAGGATTTCACACAGTGCATTAAATTTAGGGCTTTGTACTTGTGATTTCAACTCAGTCCATTTATAATAGCTATACAAAAAGAACCTGCATTTATCTGTCCATTGGTTTCTTGTGGCTACAGTCCACAAATGATATCCCCAAAGCTTGTTTGCTAATACACAGCAGTCTTAGTGATAGCAGTGTCTCTTGGCAGCCATTGGAAACGGCTGTTATTAAAAACCCTATGTTTCTCATTAGAACAACTCTATTGTGTGTATTGTTTAAATATAGATTACTAATGAAATGCCTTTTTATTGCTTTCTCAGTGAAGACTTTCAGTGTAAAGTTAATTTGCAGTGTTATGTAAATTCTGTTTAACTTCAATCAAGTTTTTAATTATGTTTTTACTACAATAATTCCCATTTGATTTATCATTTCCTGTTAGGTATTTAACATTGTGCAGGGTGTGGGTTTTTTCCTTCTTTTCCCTCCCTTTTTACTTTTTGACCTGACATGGAATGTACTCTTCACTTTTAGACTGGATGAGTATGATTTCCTTCCATGCATGCATGATGGAATGAGGAAAAGTTACACAAAACCGATATTGGAAATATTGTATTTAATCTATTGATTAGCAAAGAAATAAAATTGATTGAACAGGTGTAACTGTGCTATTCCAAAGACATCTTTTGTGCTCTTTTCATATGGCCTTCTTTTGTTTGATTGCTCTTGTTCAGTGAGCCTTTTATGCCAACAGCCCTTGGATTTCATTTGAAATATCAGATGCGTTTTAGCACGTAATGCATTTAATGATTAGGGTTGAGGCTTTCTGACACAAATAACAATTTTCCTAGCAAACACTTGCCCAACACAAGGCTCTGATGAATAAATGGATCTTTCTTTGGCAACCAGTCAAATTACAAATCACTTTGGTGAAGATAGAACTTGTCATTTTTGCATTTTTGAAACATCCGTATTGGGTAAAATGGACCTGAAATGTTCAGAGTTGAGTTAACTGTTTTTTGTTTGCGCTTGTGATAGGAAGGAAGCCTCTTCCAGGAAACAAAAATATAACTTGTGTAGTTTCTTCAAGGACCTTTTAATAAATATATTCAGCAAAAACGTGCAGCGGAGGGTATGTTTTAGCATTCTTCTTCCATCTAGCCCAAGATTTTAAAAAGTGGCTGGTGATATTTTGTGCCTCCGTATTTGGGTCCCCAACTGAAGGTGTTTTAAAGGGCTCTGTTTCAGAAGCTGAGTTGTAGGCACTTTATGAAAATCAGGCCCATTTAGGGTGTCTCAGATTGGACACCCAAAATCACGAGTGACATTTGAAAATCTTTGCTCTAACAACATAGTGTTGAAGTTAATGGGAGCTATACCAGTGTGATGAGTTTTTAGAATCCTACCAATAGTATGCCTGTATACCTTTCATCCTGAGTTGGAGCTACTATTCCAATGCTGCTTTATATCACTGCTAGTCCATCAGACCTCATTTACAGCGGAACTGGAGCGCTGGAGGGAGATGAGGAAACCAAAGCTCCCTACAAAAACCCCACATTTCTATATACAATATACTCAGTTTGAGATGGGAACTGTGACAATATCTCATGAGTGATTGTAGTGCGATGGCCATCCCACTCCTACCCTGGAGAGGGCTACAGCTGGGAAAAGAGAGGCTGATTGGGGAAGCAGCCACAGGTGAGGCCACACCCCATTCAGGCCATGGCTAGCCCTTTAAGAGGGCTGAGGGCCAGAGGCTGAGACAGACACTCTCTCTAGCTTCATTGAGAGAGATGGGCCTGGCTGCTGGGAGCTGAGCAAGGTACCAGGAGTGTAGCAGGGCTGGGGGAAGGCGAGAGGAGCAGGGGAGCTCCAGCTTGGAAAACCCCCAGGCTGCAGGCCTTGGTAAAGGCCGGGAAAGGTAATGGGGTTGCAGAGGTGCAGCCCAGGGCAGGCAAAGGCAGCAGGTCCAAACCCTCCTTGCCGATGATGAGTGGAAATTATACTGCAGTCCGCCCCAGTGAGCGGGGGCTAGATGGTGACTGACAGTAGCCCAAGACTGAGGCGAGGTGGGGATAGGGGGTTGGGGGTTCCCCAGGGAGGGGAGACCCCGAGAGACTGCAGGGTACCGCAGGGGCAGAAACCCTGACGTAGAGGGGCACTGGGGTCCGGGAGGGACACGGGGGCCAGCGACAGGCAAGACTTGGGCCTGCAGAGGGCGCTCTGGAGGCTGGCGAGCTAATTCCCTGGACGAACAGTAGGAGGCGCCGCAGCGGTGAGTTGTTGCCCGGCTACAGCGATGTTTGATTTTACATTGTTTAAAAAATATTCAATTTGATGAGCAATCCCCTCAAATAGTGGACTCGGTTCGGAAGATTCAACATCACCTGTTGCACCCTATTTAATCTTTTTGTTAGCAGGTAATTAAATTGAACTCATTGATTTGTGCAGATGTTCGATATTTCCCTCAAACTCCACACACACACACACCCCTTTCTCCAGGTGTGTGGAACCGTCACTAACTTAAACCCAACACTATACCATTGATGAGGAAATTAACAGGTGTAAACTCTTCTTGTGGATGGAGCCACGCAGAAATCTTGTGCTCTGTGCTCAGATTGGCAAACACAAGGAAGACTTTTTTTTTTTTTAATTGCTAAAGCTAGATCAGCTCAACCTTTAACAGTATACCTAGGTACACTAGTTAATATTTAAGCCACATGTAAGGTTCTATGAACTCTGGAAGCATTTTAGCGATGTTATTCTATCACTTTATTTTGTAATAGTGATGTTCTCTGTCTCTCTTCTCAATCTCTTTTGATAACTAGGATTAATTTTCTTTGAAGGAATGGTTTCCATTTTAGTGAATTGAGTGCTGGTGAAAAGTCCCAGATTGACAGTCCTGGAGACTAAAGCCTCCTTTGTATTCACAGAACACATATGGTGCAAGTTTCCCTCTCACTGAAGTTGGGCGTGTACTATTGTTAAGTGAGATAGGGGTTTATGTGATGTGAATAGTCGTTCACTAGGAATTGCGCTGAGGTCACCAAATAGGATTGGATAACTTTTGTTTGCTATCTAGGCTGGATTCCATCTGGTGATAGAGGCATAAGAGCTTCATATTCTGCTAGCAATCTCTTGAAATGACATTTGAGATTCTTGTCACCTCTTTGAAAGGGTTCCCTCTTATCTTTTGGTAAAGAATGCTGGTGGTTTCTCATAGCTTGTTCCTGCAAAGCTAACCCATGTCTAGTGAATACTCACCCATGACTGCAACATCACAGATAAACCCTTTTTTATTTTTTTTCCAAACCCCAGATATCTACATTGTCTGACACTCCTTTCTGGAACAGTATCTGAAATTCACATCCAACCCAAAATTCATTTTTATGATATCCCAATTTTACAAGTTTTAAATGCTTCCCAAGGCCTACATACAATTTTGTGTTATCTGGATTTCACTATCATCCAGTGGGTTTTCTCTCTGGTACACCTAATCCTTTGGAGAAGCGAAATGTTTTGGCTGATATTTTTAGCTCTCGAAGCTCACCAGTTGCACTGCTGCTGTGGAGAGGGAAGCTAAATGACAGGAATGTTGGGCCACCACATTGTGTCAGGATTTCAAGTCCACCAATGATGGAGGATATGTCTGAAAATATGAGAAGAGGAATGCTGGAACTTATTCTCTTCCCTGCCACTCTAGATCTAGGTAAAGTGTCTGTGCCTAACAGCAGCTACAAAGACATATCTCTGCTAGGCTAGCAAATTAGCAGGAATAGTTCATGTTAATTTTTTAAAAACTGTTCCAGACTGTGTAGCATTTAAGAGGGACACCTAAAAAAAGCATGCACATACAAAAGCAGAAGTCTTGTTTTTACTATAAAAAAAATGACTCCGAAAATGACAACCAGACAGCTAAAGATCTTTCTGCCATTATTTTCACAGCTCTGCATTTGTCATTCAGATATAGGTAATAAAACTGATGTTTTTCTAAAGAGACCTTAAGGATGGAAAGAAAATACTCCCCCCTCCCCCCAATCAAACAGTTACTCCATAAAGCTACAGAAGTCAGTCGGGTTGCTGCCATATGACCCAAGATTTTTTGAATCTCTTCCAAAGTGAATGAAATCTTACCCAGTTGTGTGACTATTTTTCCTATTTGTTTAAGTAAGCACTTCAGTCCTGGTGGAGTTGGAAGTGGCTGACTTTTTAAGCTCTGGTGAAAAGGGGAGAGAGGAGACCAAGCAGAAGGAATGCCATTAGCACATAGTGAAGCCAAGAGTGGTGCTATTTAGACAGCTGCATGCGTCAGATCATGCACTTGGGCCTCTGTCAAACTGCTATTTCTGTCTCTTTAGCACAAATCATAGTATCTGTGTATGTGTGGGGTAAGAGGGAGGGTTGTCATGCTTGAGGGAGAGCACCAGAAAAGATAGGTTCTTATATATGTGCATTTAAAATTAGAAGAGTAGTTATAAGCTGCCTATTTGACTGTGATCCTTAAGTTAGGAACATGGTAGAATCTGCTGTTGTAATGTCAGTAAAGCCTCAAGTTAAATAGCAGGCTGACACTTTACTCCATGTAGGCATTTTAGAACAGTACCATAGTTTACCACTCCTGTACTATGTAAATGGGTTCAGCATTCTCCGGTTAATAGTATCACTACCCCAAGCATTCAAAAATCATAAGTCAGACCCATTTTAACGAAAACACGTGTTGGGGTCTATTATATTAGCCGCCTGGTTTTTGAACCTTTACCCTTTTAAAACATTTCTTAACAACAATGAGGGCTAAAATTTTGCTTTTCAAAACGTGAAAGCTGCAATTTTCAAATAATGACCTGAATCCAGATGCTGGGGCTTTAAGAACAATGCCATGATAAAATTATGAGCAGTTAATTTCACAGTGAAAATTCAAAGAAAGCATGATTTGCCTGAGGGTGAATTAGGAAACCTCCAGCAGAGAAAACTGGTCAAGAAGTATGGATTTCTTTTTAACTAACCCCCCCCCCCCCCCAAAAAAAAGAAACCCCCAAACTTGTGTAGCTGCTCAACCATAACTTTCTTCATTGTGTTTTCTATCTGATGGCCACTGGCCAACGTGATTTGGATTTTTGTATTTGCTTTAAGAATACTTGCCCAAACCAGCATGTTGAAGTATGAAACATCTTGTTCCTTGCAGTTCTACACTGTTAGCTGACATTGATATAAAGTTTCATACCCTTAGCCAATAATTAATATAGTTATTAAACCCAGGGAGATCCTACATTACATGTTGTGTAATAAAGTGGTATGAAGGTTCTTAATTTAACTCCAAAGAACACTGTTTTCTGCTGAAACATCGTTCTTCTTCCCACCCCCAGAACACTTACATAGTATATTCCGTCCAGGGCTTTCAATGTGCTATACAAACATTAAGTCTCACTACATCTCCATGAAGGCAGATGGTATTATGGCGAGATGGCAGCTATTCCAGAATTGTTCTCTGAGGTTGGGCACCCAAAATCACTAGTTACTTTGGAAAACTTAAGTTAATTTTTACTAAAAAATTGCGAATTACTATTTAGCAGCAATTTACTGTACATTTACTGTTTTGTGGAATCATAAATTTATTATTTACTGTTCTTTAATACTAATTCTATGGTGGCAGTTTCATATTTTCCAACACTGCAGAGGACTTTTAAATGTAACCAAAACGAACCTGCTTTGTGTGTTTACATTTAATGATATTTCTTTTCATACTGGGTTTTGTAAAAAAACTTTCTATAAAAACAGGGGGAATCACAGTTCAGTTACCCTTTGCCCCGACTCACCTCATTGTGCATAGGTTTTTGCAGTGTATTCTCAAATGTCCTACTTGTTGCTTTCTCCAGATTCAGGCCCTTAACTTTAATACAACTTTGTGGGGTAATTATTTTCCCCAGTACTATTATTAAAGCGAATAAATAAACAAAACTCACTGGAGGTGGTGAGACCTATTATACTATTGAATTCTGAAGGAGCTGTTAACATGAGTGCTGTTGATGCAATCATATTGATGGTTGGAACTATTACAGTTTGATGTCCAGGCTTTGGCTGGCCATAATAGAGTGTATGGATTTTTGACACAACAGTCAGTTCTATGTCTGTTGTGTCACCTCCTCTTTAGACTCCTTAATTAACTGGCACCAAAGACTGCTCTGGTTTGCCATGCCAATGTACTCGATTGTTGCTTAATCTGGAAAATAAAGGATTCAAAAAGGATATCATTTAAAATGCCTCAGTGACCTGGTCAATTTATATTGGCTGCTTTGATCTAGTCCCTTGTAAACCAGTATTTAAAATTGTGATGTATTCATCTGGTGCAAATATTGAGCTAAGAGAGGGGCTTGGTAGAATGTGTGCCGGGAACTAGATTGTAGTATTTATGATCAGGGCCAGCTCTAGGTTTTTTGCCACCCCAAGCAAAAAAATTTTTGGCTGCCCCCCACCCCAGCCCTAGGTTCTCCCCCGCACCCCTGCCGCCCCAGTTCTGGGCCCCGCCCACCCTGGGCTGTCCCCCCACCCCCTGCCGCCCCAGTTCTGGGCCCCACCCCCCACCCACACAGCCCCTGCTGCCCCAGCCCTGGGCTTCCCTCCATCCCCTCCCTCCCCCCCAACTGCACCCTCCTGTCACCCCAGCCCTGGGTCACTGGTAACTCGCTCCCAGGGCGGGTCATTCAGCAGGAATTTTGGATGTGCACAGAACACAGACAGGATTGGTTCCCATATGGTTACAGAAGTGCAGTAAAGTGCAACAATTTTCAGCTTGTGTGACTGAAGGATATCTGGATGCTTATTATAAGACTGTCCTACATAAATGAGGAAAAGTTGAGGTGCCTTTATTATTCTTTTGTTCCACTTTTGTTTCTATGGGGAATTTGCCAATGCAATATCACTGTCTTCCTTTTAAACAAATAAAACTAAAACTTAAAAATAATAATAATAAAAAAAGCAATGGCTGTTGAAAATAGCAATTCCAGTCCTAATAACCACTGGGAAGCATTTCTTGCTCAGTTTAATCCTACTTTTTCTACAGCAAGTTACAGTGGATCAGTATATTTGATTTGGGAGAAATGAAGTAACAGCTGCCCAAATTGAGCTTGAGCACTCCTGAATTTTGAGGGTGTTCAAATCTGGAAGACAGGTGCTAGATTCCCTTTCTGAATATTAGATAAATCTGGGAAGGAAAAGCCAATCTCTGCTTCCATGGCTCAGAAGTGGAAATCCTCCTACGTGCCTGGTACTGTATCTAAAGCTGCCCAGGTCCTCTAGTAGAGCCTCCCCTCCCTTACTTTTCATTTTAAATTCTAGTGGGATCCATGTACCTCCCTTGCTAGGCTTCAGATAAAGAGGTGCACTGTCCATTTAGTCCACCCAATTCTTTCTTTGCAAGGTGAGGTCACACCAGTATGCCTAATCCAGTCTGGGGATGTCTTCTGAAGGGGATATCTGGGCCAAAGCCTTCTACTCCTTGGGCATACTTGTTCCCCGTTTACAGTGCCACTCCGTTCTAGCAGTGAGCTCTCCATTCACAGCAAGCTGCAGCATGAGGTCTCAGCTACCTCACTCCCTCCCCCTCCCTTTCCTGTTGATCACTGCCAAGGGAATGCTGGGAAATGTAGTTCTTTCCCTGCTCCAGGGCTGGCTCTATAGGCAGGGAGCTAACCAAGGAACTACAGCTCCCAGGGCCCCCTGTTGGTTCTCAGCTCCCATGTTGGATCCTTGCTGCCCCTGCAAATGTGCCGCCCCAAGCACCTGCTTGCTTTGCTGGTGCCTAGAGTTGGCCCTGTTTATGATACTGGCGAGCGTGACATTCCTAGACCCTGAAGTCACATCCTAAACGGACCCTTCTCTAGGTCTGAGAAGGCAGCTCAGTTTCTGGCCCACTGGTGGTCACAGCTGTGTTTCTTGTGCTCCTCTTTCACCACCTACTGAAGCCATTTGCATGACTGAAGACTAATCAGATTGCTCTCCTTATTCTCTGTCCCTTATTCTCCTTCCTTTACACACTTGCCTTCAGAGACCTTGCAGTGTGGCAAATCATAACCGCAAGTAGAGGAGGGCCTAAGACAGCAGCCTCCAGAGCTTCTCAGCACTACTCGTGGAATGAACCAGAAAAGCTTCACTTGAAAACAACTTGAAGTACACACCTCTGATGTGGAAACCGACATT
This sequence comes from Terrapene triunguis, assembly GCF_002925995.2. Taxonomy (NCBI): domain Eukaryota; kingdom Metazoa; phylum Chordata; order Testudines; family Emydidae; genus Terrapene; species Terrapene triunguis. The sequence goes on along the minus strand of NW_020664498.1, from coordinate 1,422,814 downwards.
ATTATTTTTTATTACAGAAGTGCCTGGAAATCCCAACAGAGATCAGCCATCTGTTTTTTCTTGACACTGTACAAACACATAAGACACAGTCCCAGTCCTGATCTCTTGTGAATCATTATGCTTTTACCCCACAGACTATAATAGAAAATACATTTGAAACCATTGATATCCACTCTTTACCAGCTTGTTCCTATATTCCCCTCCCTCCCACCCATTAATTTCCAGAGCTTCATTTTTAATCTTTGTTTATATGCTATAGATACCTGGATAGGACAAATATAACATAAACTTGAAGCTAGTTATGGTTTTACCTGGTAAGCTGCAGAATTAGATTCTTCTTTAAAAGCGTGCAGTGACTTCTGTTCTCTTCGTCTCCCTTTTGGATTATGCTAGCGTTAAGATTTCATGCATACTTGATGTTTCATCTCAAATGGTCTATAATAAATTTAGTCTGAATAAGCTGCACTTTTTATATATCATAAATTTTGCCTCATAATTTCACTAATACACTTCCTGCCACCCCCCACAGCATTTCAATTATGTACTGATAAACTCTTTGACATTTAGATACTATATCAGCTGGCTCACGGGGGAGATGTGGGTCACACAGAGCTGTCAAGAGAGCGGCATCTCTTTTATATCCAGTTGAATAGGAAGCTCCCAGCTGCTGTGAGTTCTGTGAAGTAGAGGGCAGTAGCTCAGAGCCTAGAAGTAAAGTGTATTTTCATCTTAATTAATGTGTGCAAAGCACTTTGAACATTTTCAGAAGTAAGTGAGTTTTGTCCCAGTTTTGTAATTGGGGAAACCGAGGCAGGAAGGTTATGTGACTTGTCTTTTGTGTCCTTAGACAGCTGAGTCTGAGCCAGGCGTTCCTGTGCTCAGGTTACACCATTCTCCTACACTTTGCCCACAGGACAAAAAAAGCCATTTCAGTGCTTGTCTGCTAGCACCAAGGCCCAAGATTCCATAAGATACCTCCTCCCTCCCATCTGCCCCAAATGTGAAGAGTTGTTGGGAAGGAGAATAGAAGGGAGAATGTGTGCAGAACTGGGCTGTGTGTTGTAACACAAAAGGAAGGAATCTCTCCCCCCCCCCCCCCCCAAGGTATGATAAAAAGGGAAGACACCCTGAATGCACAAGAACTTCCAGTTGTCTCAAGAGCTCTGTTAGTGCAAAGCAGGCTGTATTATACCTCAGTTGGTTCTGGAGAGTGGGCCATAATCTCCACACCCTAACATTTCAATCTGTCCCTGGGGTTGTGTATCTCCATAACCTGGGAGCCCTGCTGCAATGTCAGGTTTTGTTAATGTGGTCTAAATCACCTCTGGGGCTGGCAACGTGGGGCATTGATTCCCTTTCACCAGTAGGTAGAGCCCCCTTGGACAATAGCTAGGAGACTTGGGATCAATATGTAGCACATGGGATCCTTTGGATATAACATGGCATTTCTACAATTTATATTGTCACATTTATATTCAGATGCCATTTATAAATAGTTAATAAAATAGTAAATAAATAGTTAATAAAAACTAAGAAATGGTTAGTAGATATTTTAATAAATGGTTAAAGTTATACAGACCAACATGTCAGTTGGTTTCTTGTAACCATGGCTTATAACTAGAGATGGTCAACATTTTTCCATCAAAACATTTTTTCAACAGAAAATTTGGTTTTGGTTTAAACCATTTTTTTATTTTGGCGTCTGGCAGTTTTTGGCTCAAATCTGTCAAAACCCAAAATACACTTGGTTTTCATGGTTTTATTTTTTGATGAAAAGTAAAATTTTTCCACTGAAAATTTTGACAAAAATGAAAAAATTAATTTTCACTGAAATATTCCACTGGTGGGGGGTAGAACCCAATTTTCCGACCGGCTTGGCTTATAACCATCTATAAAACATACTATGTGTGTCTGTAACATACTTATTACATCTATTAACCATTTATTAATGCTTCATAACCCAGTTATAAATGGAAACTTAATATAAAGTGACCCTACCATGCTCTTGTTCAGCAAGAAGTCATGGGCTTGATTCACAAATACAGTAACTCCCCACTTAACGTCCTCTCGCTTAACGTTGTTTCAATCTTACGTCCCTGCTCAATTACAGAACATGATCCGTTTAAAGTTGTGCAATGCTTCGCTATAACGTTTGGCTGCCTGCTTTGTCCACAGCTGGCAGCCCTCCTATCAGCTGATTGCCGTGGGCAGGAGGCAGGGGAGGGAGGGGGGAGGAGTGAGGACGCAGCGTGCGGAGTAAAGGGGGAAGAGGAGGAGAAGAGGCGGGTTAAGGGTGGGGGCTTGGGGAAAGGGGTGGTGTGGGTAGGCCAAGGGTTGAGTCCCCCGCCCCTGGTGCTTGCAGAGTAGGGGAAGCTGCTGCTGCGCAACGTGCTTCTCCTAGCCTACAGCACCTTCAGCCTCCTTGCCTGCCTCATTGTCTCCAGAGCCAGTGGGATGTGCCTGTGTGGGGTAAGGTGGGGGCACCTCCCAACTATAGTACTGTACTGTATTGCAAAAAAAAAATTCCCAGGAACCTAACCCCCCACATTTACATTCATTCTTATGGGGAAATTGGATTCGCTTAACATCATTTCACTTAAAGTCGCATTTTTCAGGAACATAACTACAACGTTAAGTGAGGAGTTACTGTACTGGGTGAAATTCTATGGATTGTGTTACATAGGAGGCTGGATTAGATGATCACAGTAGGCCTTTCTGGCCTTAAAATCTGTGCATTCATTTTTCATGTATGTTGGTATTAATTTGTTTAGATGTTCTCTAAAGCAGCTATCTAATCCATCGTATTTTGTATGAACCTGGCTTCTTTTTTTTTTTAAAAAAAAGATGTGAATAGGTCTCTTCTTTGTTAGTGAATAATGTCACTTAAAAAAGCAGATATTCTCATCAGAAGACTTAATCTTGAATGTAATGGGAGAAAAAAGGTCATTTGGCAAACTGTTTCATCCCGGATTTTCCTGTACTAGTTGAAACCATATGTTATTAATAACTGTTTACATAATCCATAAAAACTCGTGGGTAAATTGTAACTCAGAAACCTAAAAGGGGGGTAAACATGAAATGAGATTGATCACAAGAACTGTGTCTACATTCTAAAATGAACAGAAGGTTGCTGTAGCATTTCTACTTGTTCCTTTTGATTGAGAAGGAATTGGTGAATTGTGAATGCTTTCTGGAAAAGTGGTGTGTGGTTTTTTGTTGTTTTTTTGGGTGGATGGGGGAAGTGATTGTATAAATCCCCTTCAGACTGCTAACTTCTGGCTGTTAGCCAGCTAGTTTAGTGAACAGGCTGGATTGATTACCCAAAACAGTTATTTTTGCTTTAATGCTGGTTTTGGTGTGTATGGTGTCACATAATTTACCTTCATATCTTTGCTAAATTCAGTTGCATCAAGTGTATTGTATCCTGTGTTCTCTACGAAGGGAGAAGGAAAATCTATTTTTCACATTTAGATACAATAAACTGGTTAACAATCAAAAAAGATGTCAGTCTAGCTGGAATCCTCAAGCAAAGAATAGGCAGAAACGTGACACTAGATTATATTATAAGAACCCCTTATTGTGTCTTTCAACAGAGAATCTCAAAGCTTCTTGCAAGCTACATGCAAATATCATGATTTCCCTGTAGGCTAGGTGGCATTGTCAGTGTTATGTATGAGTAAGCTGAGAGACATAGGTGCTGATGACCCACTTACTCAGGAAGCCAGTGGCAGTGCTGGGACCAGAACAGCGAAATCCTGAACCTCAATCCTAGCTCTAGCCACCACTTTTCCCCAGAGGACTGGTGGTTAATAGGAAACACTTAAATTTTGGGGGCAAAACTCCCTTTCCCTCCTCTTTCCACCAAAATTTAAAATGATTTGAGAGGAAACCTTTGATGGTGATAAAGGAAATGCCACTGGGCTGAAAGTAAACATGACTAAGGGTATGTCTACACTGCAAGTGAAGGTGTAATTGCAGCTCTGGTAGGTATACCCATGCTAGCTTTAATCTAGCTAGCACAGGCAGTGAAGATGTAGCAGTATGGGCTAGTAACCAGAGAATATACTCAGGACCCCCGGTGGGTTTATATTCTGGTTGCTAACCCATGCTGCTATGTCTTCATTGCTACTGTTACCGATGCTAGCTAGATTAAAGCTAGCATGGGTATACCTACCAGAGCTGCAATACATCCTAAAGGCTCAAAAACTAAGGCAAATAAAAAGAAGCCCAAATGTATTATTTTGTAATAATATGAATTTGGGATGAGGTTTGATTCATTATCATGAACATTTGAGGTTGCCAGTACTGAAATAGCTAGGGGTTTGTTTGTTTTTTTAAACCCATGAAATACAAAAATTATAAACTTGTTTTTTCAAATGACAGTCTGCTTACATGCTGACTGTTCAGGTTTGAAAAAGGAAGCATTATTGATCATTAAAAATCACTTGTCCAACGCTTTAAACTTGGAGCACTTCACAGGCACACAGTAAGACACATGTCATGGTGAGAAGAACTTACAAATCAATCCTGTGCACACATACTCTCAGGCACAGTGCTCATGACTGAGGACGAGTTCTGGCTTCACCATCTTTGTCCCTTTCCCACTGCCAGCCTCAAAGCACTTTTTATGATTCCCTGCTTTAACAAGAACCTCTCCATCTGCTTCTATACTGCTCCAATCATGGAATGCCCCTCCTAAGCTAGTCTGCCAGGCAGCTACCCTCTGCTCCATCCAGACCCAGTGCATTGTCAATAAGAAACTAACCAGGTGATCATAGCACAGTCCTGGGCATTTGGGGATAATCAGTATAGTTCAACATTAACCAAGGAAAAGAAAAGTGAAGAAATACAGTGTAGCAAGAACACTACCAATTAGCTAATGTAGCCTGGTACCCCCTTTGCATGTCACTTGTATGTTTCCTTCTTTTCCCCTACTGTTGGTCTTTGTCAGAGGCTGTGACTTGGAGATCATCTACCATAGCATTTTGTGAGTGCTGCCAAAAACAAATAATAAATAGTTGTTTGCAGGATAGACCTTTAATAAGTGGAGCTGGGGAAGAATTAGATTTCTTTCCATTGTGAGAATAATGAGCGAAGTTCTAGCTTTATTTTAGCTTAAACAACTTTTTATACAATTCATTATGACTTGTTTTTATTAAAGGTATTTTCCAGGAGGGCAACATGGTCTAATGCAGCGGTGGGCAACCTGCGGCCCATCAGGGTAATCTGATTGCAGGCCGCGAGACATTTTGCTGACATAGACCATCCGCTGGCACGGCTCCCTGCAGCTCCCAGTGGCTGCGGTTCGCCGTTCCTGGCCAGTGGGAGCTGCCCACCACCGGTATAATGGCTTGAGCACAGATCTGGGAGCCGGGAATACATTCTAAACATCTCTGTGGATCTGGACAAATCATTCAACCTCTTCATGCCAAGTTTAGTGCTGCTGTGACTACAAGTCTATTGAATTGCATCACATTATGCCAGTCACGAATGTGTTCTTTTTTTTATTATATATATTACCCATCTGTAAAATGGGGAGGATAATATGTATCCACTGCCTCTCAGTGGGATCTGTGAGGATTAGTTATGTCTCTATAACACTGTATAGGTAATATGTTTTATTACAAAGGACAAAATTGTGCAATTACGCCAGAGGAGCAGAGAGCTGCGGGTGTCTTGTTACACTTACATAGCAGAACAGCTGTCTGATGAGCTTCCCTGACCTTTGCAGTTAAACCAGATTTCAGCACAGTTGTCTCATTTATGGGCCAGTCTGATTTCTGATGTCAGGATGTCTTATTTTCTAAGGGGTGGCTTAAGCGTAAACAGCAGCCATTCAATGTGGTTTGCACTTTTCTTTCATTCTCCAATACCTTTCTTGGACACTGTGACTGCATTGCACTTGTACTTGCCGGAAGGCTTTCTTTTTGGCAGTGCAAGTCTTGGTGCTCCATTCATCCACTTTTCCCACAACAGTCTTCGTTCTTTTTGTCCACATCAACCTCTATGCATGGAATGCACTTCCAAATAAGTCAAGCCACTATGGCCTCGCTTTGCTCAAATCCCTCCTAAAGACTTAGTTCTTTCATGATGCCAACAAGAAGTAAATCAATAATAATAATAATCCTATTTATTCTCTTTATGGGCTTCCCAGTGCATCTTGTCTGTTCTTGAGTCTGTCTTATTTATATTGCAAGCTCTTTGGTAGAAGGCCTGGCTGGATTTTTTTCTCTCTTGTACAGTGCTGAGCACACTGTCAGTGCTCAAACAATAATTAATAGGATTATCTCCTCCTGGAACACTGTACCCCACTTTATTTGGATACTGGGGGGCACTTCGCTTAAATTCATTCAGAATGTTATGAAGCATGTAAGGCAGTACACGTTCCCCTTCAATGGCACTCAAGGTATGCTTGAAGGCCCTTGAGAGGTTAAGTTACAGTGACTGCTGAAGTTAATGAGAATGAGTGATAAGAAAGAGGATTTACTTGTATTTCTATTAGGATCTATTAACAAGAATTTAATCAAGTGAGATCAAAATGTTATCACCTTGTGAGGGTCATTGTCAGCAAATGTAACAACAATGGTGATTATTTTAGTGCTTTGCCTTGGGGGAAATTGGACATAAGAACATAATTTCAGACTTGTGCAGTGTATTTAGTTGCATGACTCCCATTCATTTTAAAGGGACGTTATTAAGTAGTTTAGGACCCTGTTGATTCACGTGCTGTATCTGGCTTTCATCGTGGCATTTAAATTAACAGAATCCCTGTGCAAATAAATGCCCAATATTTAGGTTTTGTGTGATAAAAGAATATTATTTATTTTAATGTCAGAAGTATAGGTCTGCACTTCTGAAAATGACCAGTTTTGAGTGTCTCAGTTCTTAGGTGCCCAGCTTGTGACTCCACGAAGGAGCCTGATTTTCAAAAGCAGGCTGCGCCCTGTACTTTCTGAAAGCCAGGCTTCTTCAGTGTGTCTCAGTTTGGGCACTGAAAGTCACTAGTTACTTCTGAAAATTTAAGGTATACTTTAGTGTAAATGTTCCTACCAGACATGAACAACATCGTAATTACATGAGAACCAAGTGATGAAATTGGTGAGAAACTGATCCGATTAGTGTCATTGTGCAGTCTAGGTGAAATGCAGCACAGATGATGAACACGTCATTAGAATTTTAATAAATGTTCACTTGAATGTAAGGTTTAAAATATATAAAATCCTTATTTACTACCTGATCCTGCCAATATATACTAGTAGGCAATGCTATTTGCATTTGTTTGATATGTATTTAAATGTTGGCAGGATCAGGCCCTGAGGAGGTTAGTAATAAATGATTTTTATCTTGATGGTGTCCTATTTAATGGGAGTTACTGCTTGTGGCTAAAACATTGTGCACCACTTAGAAAATGTGCTCGTGTTGCTTCAGTTTTCAGCCCTGGGATTAACATTGTGTATCTAAATCTCCCACAGATTGACCTGGAAATGTACCCCGTAGTTATGTAAGAATAACATATTACAGATTGAGGAGGGGAGCATTTATCTCCACTGATAAAGAATAGACCCACATCTCATCCGTATGAAAGCCATGATTTATGGTCTTTATCTGCCTTGTGAGGATTAAACTGTTTAGCCTACTATTTGTTTTGTGTACTTAATTTGTACTTGTTTTTACGTATTAAAAATCTCTTCTTTTTTTTTTTGAGTATTTTGTAGCTCTGAAAAGAAGGAGAGAAGCTTCCCCAAAACGTATTTTGTTAAATAGTTAATGCTGAAACAATATTTTAAAAGAAGAAATGGAGAAAATGTACTAATTATTTCTCCTCCTTGATATGAAGGAGATTGCTGTTTAGTTTCAGATCTTAAATATCATGAACACTTAAAAGCCTGGTCTGAATTCAGTGGGAGTCTTTGCACCGATTTCAATAAGATTTTGGGGGAAATAAATGATAAGAGCAGATGGCCGCCACCAGGGGCAGCAGGTCATGGCGGCATTCTACACAGCTGGAGACAGATGAGGGTGGGAGGCTACCAAAGAGAAGAGGAACAGGAGGAATTCCACACAGACAGAAGTTTCAAATCTATACCAGGGCATCAACGTGGAAACTTTGGAAGATTCCTTTCAAGATCAAGTAGGTCTAAGGGAACAAAGAGATAGACAGGGCACACGTGTGGATGACAGGTTAGGCCAATCTGTAAGAAAATCAAGCTTGTGTGCAAAGAGTTATCCAGCTGTCCGAGGAAGACAGACAATCCTTGTTGGAGATTCAGTATTCAGAAGAACTGAAAGAACATTTTGCAAGGAACAGGCAGATTACAGGAAAGTGTGCTGCCTTCTTGGAGCCAAGACAAGAGATGTCACTCCAAGACTGTATAGGCTTCTGAAATCGATGGGCAAGGATCCATTGGTGATGGTTCATATCGGCACTAATGACACTGTGTTGCAGGATATCTCGTAGACAGTAGATGGCTTCATGGAATTCAGAAGCATACTGAAGAAAAAGAATGTCGAAGCAATCTTCTCTGACATACTTCCTGTCCCACAAGCAAAGGAAGACAGAGGGTGGTAGATTGTGGATGTGAACTGCTGGTTAGGTAAATGGCATAGGGTGGAGGGTTTTGGTTTTGCAGAACCCTGGCCCATCTTCTGTTGGGAAAGGATTGAATAGTTTGGATGGCATCCACCTCAATACAAGGGTGACCAATCTCTTTGGGAGTAGGCTGGCTACAGTAGTCAGGAATGGGTTAAACTAAGAACCAAAGGGGAGGGTAAAAAGAGGGAAGGTATGAACACTCAGTACAACATCAAGATGTTGAGAACTAAATGAATCAAGGAACCAAAACATATGAAGAGAAGAAATTCTTGAATTGCCTATATGCTAGGAGCCTAGGTAACAAACAAGAGGAATTGGAATTGCTCATTTATAAGCATAGTTTCAGTCTAGTTGGTATTACTGAAACCTGGTGGGATGATTCACATGAGTGGAATATTAAAGTCAATGGTTATAATCTATTTAGGAAGGATCAAGTGGGAAAAGGGGAGAGGGAATGGCACTTTGTCAAAAATAGCATTACCTTTTCCCAAGTCACTGATGACTCAGAAGAAAAGGATCTTGAATGCTTATGGATCATTGTCCTAACAGATAAAACACTGAGGTGTTCCTGCAGAGGGTATATGATGAGGGGAGTGGTAGGAGGAAGTAGCAATGTATCCTCATATTTTGGTTTGATCATGTGGTTTCTTTATGCCTTTGCAGTATTGCCATTTACTGATCTTGACGGTATTCCAGGCGAGTACAGTAGGCTTCCTCTGACGTAGTCCGGTCCCCTGGAGATTTGGAGCAGTATGAGCTGCATGACTGGGCCTTCCTTCAGACCCCATTCGTAGCTTGGCTATCGTGGATAGTGACTCTTAGATCTAAGCTTGAGGCTTCAGTCAGTTGGGAAGGATGGGGAAGGGCTGATGCAATGGTTCATGTTTTTGGAGCTCTTAGTGCAGTATCACTTCTTGCCTCAATATGACTTAAGTATCTGAGGCTTTTTGGTATCAATGAAAATTTTTATTCTTTTAAAAGCCAAACCGTATTACTGATACATTGTATCAGTCTTTATTTCTAAATGCTATATTCTATATTTTTTTCAAATGTGTATACCAGTTACATACAAAAACCTAGATTCTGAGAGACCTAGAAGATGTATATCAAACAAACAAACAAAACTTGCTAGTTCAAAATGTCTTGTTTATATGGAGACATGAAGGCATCTTGTCCAAGTGTATTTAGTGTCCTGTGAACCGGCATTCTGGGCCACAGTTTTGTGTGTTTGTGCCAGTTCAATGTCATGTGTCAGTAATTTTGCGGTAGACTGGCAGAGTCTCTGGGTTGAAACCAAATGTCGGTGGTTGGCAGGCTTGGCAGCCAGAATGTCTAATTGCAGCAGGGTATAAAGAACCCTTGTGCACTCTGACAGCACCATGGAAAATTTAGACTGCAAAGAAGTGAGATTATAAACGTGAAACTTTGTTCAAACCTTTCTCCCCCTCCCTTTAGCGTAATGAAATTGGATTTGTTTTTGAAGTACATTAAATATGGGGTGTTCCTGCCTTAGTGAAACCTGATCCCTATAATGTTTTACAGAAGACCTTGATGTTTTAGTTTTTGGGCTAAGTAGAGTTTTGGGTGACTTAGCCACCAGAGTTATTTTTAGAAAAACAGTGACTTATCTCTCAGGTTTGAGGCAAAATAAGTGATCAAATTCATAATTCATTTTCAGGTGCCCAGGATGCAGTATAGAATTGGCTCCATTTGCACCACAGTGCCATATGTGAAGAAGCAGCCAGCTCAATTATTGCATCATGCTCATTAATAACTTCCCTTCCCCCCACCCTTTTATTGAGGCTAATGCAGAGACCAAAAAGTACAGTGCCTGTGTGCTTTTTTCGAATGTTTCCCTCTTGGGCAGATGCTGCTGTTATTAAAAGAAGACAGTCCCGGGAATGGAGGCAAAGGAAATCCATCTGTACGTAGGGTTTATTTACCATATTCTGTGTTGACGCCATACTTATGGTAAAAAAACTTACTATCAACAAAAAGCCAGATGATCAATTTGTGTAAATGGGTGTAGCGCCATTGACCTCAGTGGAGTGACAGCACTTTGTACCAGCTGAAAATCTGGCCTACAAAGTTTATTAAAGTGTTATCTTTTATGTTCTATCTTTCTGGTTTTAGAGCTAATCATTTATGCAATAGAATTATGAATTCCTTCTTTTGCTTTCAGTCATCTTTTTGAAAAAACAGCAACATGCCTAGTAAAACCCCAATATTGATGTGGAGCAATAACTGACATATGAATGCTTCGTATTTATGGAGCGGTGAAGAATAAAATGACCATGTGAAAATTTCTTTAGTCAAATTTTGACTAACCAACAATGAAAGAGTGCCCCTCTAGCACTCTGGGGAACCTTGGTAATATTTTAAAAATAGATGAATAAACAGATCCATCAGTGACCCCAGATCAGATCAAATAACTCAGGGACAAGACACACGCACACAACCAAAAAAATTGACTTCCTCACACCACTGCTACCCCCCAAAGGACATCTGATCTTGGAGGGACATCACTGTGCTGCGTTGGATACAAATCATACTAGTTTTATCTCTTTGCTACATAAAAAGGAAAAAAAATGTGTAAGTATTACAAAAGGTCAGGTAGTTTTTGTCCAAGTAATACACTGCTCATGGCTTTAAAAATGATGCCTGTTTATGATTCTGCCATCTGCAGGAGCAGCAGCCTATCATAAAGTTACTGTATTGATCTGTCACTAGGGCTGTCTTGTCTGCCAAATGAAAGATGGCTTAAACTCATAACCCGGGCCAGCAGTTTTCTTATTGTGAGCCAGACAAAAATGCCATTGATCTTCTTTGCTGAAGTGTTCTTTTCACAGCTTGCCAGCACAAACACTCTGTTGTCCTTAGTCAGGGCTAATTAGCTAATAATTTAATGCAAGTGAGACAGCAGTCTTAGTTTAATTCAGCAGTGAAAGGATATGCAGTAACTTTTAAACAACGAGGTACCTTCTTTAAAGCTTGGCCATGTTAACAGGACTTGTCTCAACTTTTACACTCTCACTTTAGGTTTGATTTCCTCGGTGCTCAAGAATAATGTACTCGTTACAGTGGCTAAGATGGGTTGTCAGTTTATGTTTTATAGAAAAAACAAAAGACAGATGGAAGATTGGTATCTCTATCCTTGAGTTCTTGGTTACTAAGTAACACCTGAGCCTTATGATCACTTACTTAGTGAAATAAATATTAGGTTGATTTAGATTGGTCATGAAAACCCAATGATCTGTAAGCCACAAAGCACACAGATTTAGTGATGTCCAATAAATAGAGAGACTGCACCTATCTTCATCTTGTTAAAAAGATACTGTTGACTTGGTTTAAACTCTAAATTTAGGGTTTATAACCCTCTCTTGAAAATGAGGTTTGCTAACCCAATGTGAAAATAAAGATATAACTGTGAATTCAAAAGTTTCTAGTGAACTTTAGGGCTGGGAGCACTGGAGGTATTCAGGCTGCCCCTCTGGATTTGCAAAACACATGTAGGCTTCACGCAACATGGTGTGTGTATTTAGTTTAAGTTTTTAATAATTTTCCATTTGGAGAGAGAGAGAAACTGAGATCCTGGTCCAGATCCTCAGATGCAATCAAGGAGCAGTCAGCACAGCTTTGGAGGAGGGCGAGTAATATGGTCCAACCCCTGGTATAAATTAGAGCGCACAGCTTTGGAGGAGGGCGAGTAATATGGTCCAACCCCTGGTATAAATTAGAGCAGCCCAAAGGCTCCCCTAATCTACAGTGGCTTCTTACAGCACCTACAGATTATCCAGGTACAGGACACTTGGCCTCATCTCCTACTCTGGTTGCTAGGGAGGTAGTAGTGATGGGGGATGGTTTGTAATATGGGAGCTGCTATTGAATGGCTCTGTATCACTCAAAACCCCCCACACCTTTTCACAGGGGTGTGTGTGTGTGTGTCTTTTCAAGGGTTCAGGTCAGATGGGTTTAGGCGGCATCTTTGAATGAGGGGCTGGCTCAAAACTTCCCCATCACTGGGCAGGATCTGGCCCCCTGTGTGTTTGTTTTGAGAGCATTATAGACACCTAGTGAAAAAAAGCAAATATCACCCTTCTATAGGTGTGATGTGAGGGTATTCACCTGTCCCTTATTTTAAAGGAAGTTCCTTTTTGGAGCTTAATATCCTGCATAATGTATCAAGTCAATAGAAGTGGCATTAATTATGCAGAGGGTCATAAGCTGTTTTTTTGACTGTATTATTTTGCATCACAGTTAAGACTGTGTTTGCAAAGAGGGGAGCAAAGCATTCCTTAAGTTTTCTTGTATTGTTCATACTTACATTTAATGACCGTGGAGCATGGGTGGATATCCTAATTCTAGTTAAGAATGGGAGGTTAATCTATGGGGAATTTTACAGTTGCTTTAAATTTGGGGATTTAGATTGTTGTCTCTGAAACCACCTCAAAAATAGTCACAATTAACTATCCTGTTCTTTTGCTTAGATTGCTTAGAACATATCTGTCAGATTTGGGAAACTGGTGTGCCAGTGTATGTCATTTTAACTGTCTGACTATAAATAGAAATATTGTAATATATACGCCATAGTTGGCAATAATGTCTGTCCCTTAGATTATAATCGTATTTCACAATTGCCTCTCTCTGAAGATTGCAATGTTCTGATGAATTATATCACTCTAACACTTGTGTCCCATCTTTGCAAATTGTTTGAGCTTTTCTTAATCTGTTATAATTTCCTTTTTTAACACACAGGCTAGAGAGTTGTGTTTTTTAATAAAACAGAAAAATTAAGAATTTCTTTAAGTCTTTTTCTGAAGATTCCTAATAGCAAATGCAACTGATTTCAGGACTGCACTCCATCTGTCTAGGAAAGAAAAAAGACATTAGTAGTCCACACATGAGCAACTTATTAGTTCATTTGGTGAATGCAATACAGTGATTCAAGACTGATTTAAAATATTCATCCACAATTACTGGTGCAGCGCAGTTCAAAGTGCTGCAAATCTGTGGGTTTGACTGAGAAATTTAAGGAAAATAGCTGCAAATTGATTCTGTATGTAATTAATGAAACATTTCATTCTTATGTAAATATTTAATGCTGGGGTCTTGTTTTGCTTGTTTCCTTTCTCTCACTTATCCCTCCCAACCCCCCTTATATGTTTGTTTGCTCAGGGGGTGGGGGTGGGGAGGAATCCCCTGGATAGGGAGTATTCATTCTATGGAAATATACCTTAGCTGAGCTGTATCTTCTGCTCCAGAGCCACTGATCTGAGGGGTCCTAAGGACTAGCAACTTCCATGGACTTTAATGAGAGTGACAAATTCTCATCACTTTTCAGGATCAGACCCTTTTTGTTGTGGAGGGAATAGACAATGATACAGATGAACTGTTTAGGTGGGTGTGAGTAGTGGAGTGCAAGGAGGTAGCTTTTCCCCTTAAATGCCATAGCAGTTTAACTGAATTTTGCCATCCTCATCAGTGGCAGAGTTTAGGAAGAGCTTGTAGTAAAATCTCAAAGATCCTGAGGCAAACTTCAGATTGTCTTTCAAGTCAGTTCTGCATATTGGACACAAATTTTGCAATGTTTTCTGCTTTTAACTGCTTCTCTGTGTTGATGGTTTAGAATTTCAGCGTGGGCCTGCTGACAAGGTTTGTCATGAGGGCAGGCCCTGGATCCTAGTCTAAAGCTCTCCAAATCCAAAGATCTCCAAAGATCAGAAAATCAAGATCTAGGGCTACTGATTTGGGTGTACTTGCATAACTGCTTATTTGATTAAATCAGTGAGGAGAGCTCTTGACGATCATCTGTTGTAACTGAACAAATTGGAAGGCAGTGGGAAAAAAAAGCCCTCAAGCCTTCTGCTTCTCGCCAACAAACCCCTGTATATGAAGGTTTTTCCTTTGAGGCGTGGTTGTGTGACTAGTTGTTTTCTTCAGTGCTGGATTTATGTGACATTAATCCAGTGTAAAGGGCTTGGAACTGTAGAATCAAACTAGATAATGTGCTTGTATCTCCTTTAGGTTGTGATGTTGCAGCTTTTGCTCGTTTGTTCTTAGAAATGATGGGACTACTATGAGTAAGGGCCTCAAAATCAAACCTTCTACTGCTCTGTGCTATGTATAGTGGTACAGAAGGAGATGGATACAGTATTGTAACTTAGAATACTTTCTGCTGTGGTGAGCCAAAGTTGCAGATGCCACACAGAAAAATGAGAAGGAAAAGGTCTTGGCTGTGCAGGTGTACATGTGAGCAATGTTTGGGTGTTTTTGTGTTAAATACCCAGCTTTAGGATACAGTTTGATAGCTCAAGGCTTTTACATATCTGCTAACCAGTGAGGTAAGTGTATGATATGTAGACTTTTAATAATCTATATTGGTTGGTGACAAATTGAGTTATCAGAATTATGATTTTCTTCTGGCAGGTAGGCCTTGTTTTCGCTAATGCAGGCCTTTAGCTTACCACCTGGAACATTCTCCATTCTTTTCTTTTTTTACAAGAATGAAGGAGTTTAAACTTTCTTCAAAATGATGAAACCTCCTCATATCATTATTTGAGAGAGACTGAACTAAAACAGGACCTTTCACCTAAATAATTTACCTAAATAAAGAATCCTGTTCTTATCTGATGCAAAACTAAAACCTTCGTGCTGGCTGAAGTATTTCCCCACATGCATAAATTGCTGAAAAATTCAATTGAACCAAAACAGCAAAGTTTTGTGAAAATATTTTGATTTTTTTTCTAAAGTGTTTCATTTTTTGATGAAAAAATTGGCAGTTTTCCAAAACACTTCGTTTCCTTTTTGGTTTAATTTCTTGTTTTCTCTCACCATTGCACCCCTTCCCTCCAGTTCTCCCCTCTTCCCCATCTCCCCTAAAGAGTGGGAGAGTTTTTTTTTCTGACCAAAATGAAGCAAATTTTTCCATTAATGAGCAAGTTGTTTAAAAAAAATGAAAAATCATTTATATCAGTCATTTCTGAAAAAACATGTTTCTTTTTTCAATAGTTTTAGTGAAATATACTTCTCTTTTTCAGTCAGCTATAATAAAACACATTGGCTAAGTTCACTTATATACTAAAATCTTTGGAGAGTCCACACTGTTTTGCTCTATAGTCCTTGAGTGGAGATCCCAGAGGCAAACAATTCTCTTTAAAAATGTATCCATGTGTGGCCAGAACTACTATGATAGATTTACTAGACCCAGCAAATAAAGTCTTAAATTCATTAGATGTTGGTGTTTTATATCTTTAAATTTCATTTAAACCACAATTAAAATGGCTTTAGTGTCAACTCAGTTTCTGTCCAGATTACAGAATCGTCCTACGAATTGTGCATGATTGATTTTCTCTGGACTCTCACCAAGCAAATTTGTCCTTCTTGAAACATTTTGGATTTTTTTTTTGCCACTTTACATTAATAACCCACTAAGACATAATTGCTATGTATAAAGCTAAAAGCATACATTCTGAAGGGTAATAATTTTGATAGCAAAGTTATGCTGTTAGCGTTTCATTGGAGAGAGAAATGAATGGTTAAAAACAAGCATGTCTAATCTTGTCTCAGTGTTTATGCACCCAGTAGCGATACTGTCATTTGAGAATTAAGTTTATAGCACACATTTGGGTGGGAGGCTCACTGCTGGATGCGGCAATAATCTACTTTAGGAGAACCTGAGACATTTTCTCTCCTCCCTACCTCCTCCCTGTATTTAGTCTTGTATATAAGTCTTGTTAATGCATACTGCTTTCTATCCTTGTTATCCTGCTCAGACCTTTTCTTTTAGCAGTAATAGCTGCTGAACTACCTAGTGATTCATCTATATCATTAGTCTTTGCTTTAAGTGTAGTTTTAAGAGACCCCTTTCTGCCTACAGGTTATTTGGTATCCAACACATGCACCAAAAAAATCAGTTACTTCTGCTTCTCTGCAAATGTGTTCAGTGGGCAAGTGGCCATACGTAAAGATGAATCTGATGCTCTAATAATGACAGAAGCAGAACCTTTGTGCCTACAAACCACTTCTATTGCTCTGCTAGAGTGGGTGATAGTTTGTGCGTTTAGCTACGGGGGTGTGGGGGGGAAGGATTCAGTTAAATTAGAAATATGAAATAGACTAAGAACGCTTGCGGTGGGGTTGGTAACAGGATACAGAGCGGGCTCGCTCATCTGAGTGGTTCAGCTCCAGCCAAGATTTATAATGACTAGAGATGGATAGGAAACATTTTTGCCACCGTGTGAAAATTTTCACAGAATTTCCGAAATTTCCCTGTTCTATATGAGACCCTTCCATAAACAAAAGAATTTTTTTTTTGAGAGAGAAACTAGCCAATAGCCCAGTGATGAAGGCATTACCCTTGGATGTGGGGGAAAACAAATGCAAGTTCTTGCTCTGCCTGGTTCTCAGCAGGGACTTGAACCTGGGTCCCTCCCACGAGTGCCCTAACCACCATGCTCTCAGCTATTCTGGGATGTCTCTCTTTGTTTCTCAGATCTATGCCATTGAAAAATACTGAACCCGCTCTAGTAGTGACCACTGACTGATGCTCGTAAGTCAGTATTAGAGTGCTCTCCACACAAATGGTGCTCCACATGCACTGCACCTGACTGGGTGGTAGCTAGGGTGACCAGATGTCCCAATTTTATAGGGACAGTCCTGATTTTTGGGTCTTTTTCTTATATAGGCTCCTATTACCCCCACCCCCATCCCGATTTTTCACTTTTGCTGTCTGGTCACCCTAGTGGTAGCCCTTTCAGGTTGGTGGTTCGTGGAGGGGTAATTTGTACATAGCATTTTGATCTGACTGAACTGCAAAGCCAGGTTGCATGGGTCATGGTCTTCGATCACTGGCCTCCAGGTCCTCAAACAGCAGGGGGTCAGGGAACAGATTTGAAAAGCCTGCCCCTCTAATACGGGGATCTTTGCAGAACAGGCTAGGAGTGGCTGTATTGCAGCAAAGGAGTCTGGGTATTTTGATGGGCTGGGGGAGGCTACTTCCATTTCTGGGAGTACCTGGCCACATAAGACACATGGAGAAGTCTGAGGATTTATACGCTTTAATAAGAAAGTAACAGAATGTTAAGGTTGCACTGTTAGGCACTTAGAAGTCAGGAAGTTGCAAAGTTAAGCGTAGACACAGTCCAGTCCAGTTTATGTCCAGATTAGATACTCTCTCTCAAATAATACAGTCTAATGTATAAACTTCTATACATACGTGAAGCATCTTGTACAGAGCTGGTTGAAAATTTACCCTCATTATTTTGTGATGGAAATTGTTTTTGACAAAACGAAAAAAAAAATCTTTAAAAAACTGCCCACTTACTTTTAAACAAAAACAGGGTTTTGTTATAAAATGGAACAAAACTGCCCACCACCCAGCCATTGAAAACCAAAAATTTCCAGTTTTAAACCTGACAACGTTGACAAAATTAAAAAATTCATCAGTTTTTTACAGGGGAAAAAATCCTTTCCTGACCAGCTGTAATCTCTTGGTACTGCACCCACTAGTCATTCCGTTATAGTCATTTAGGAGAAAAGTACATAGTAAGCTGTTTTTAAGCAACATGTTACAGTGTAAACATAATACAGTGCAAATTTGATAGTATGGATAAGCCACCCAAGTGTACACCTAAGGCAGCTTCATAATCACTGCCTCATTGTGTAATCTGCACCTACAGAACCCTGTGCTGCTGTTGGAAGAGAAATTATGTAGCACATGGCTGTTGACGAAGGGTTCATTTATGCCTTTAGGGCACCAGCCCTCTGCTGGGAGGAGGGGCATACTGGTAAAGAAATAATGGCTATAGAGCCATCACTGCCCTCAGTGGGAGCTCAGGGAAAACAGGCTTCTCCCTGAAGCTCACAAGCATGCAGCAGGGGTCTGTCCACAACTACAGGGAAAGAGACAGACTGTGGCCCCGTGCAGCCAGCCAGTTCTTTTGGCTGATGAGGTGGGGTTATCTAAGCCTGTCCTCTTTTTAAGGTGTTGTACAGGGGGTACACAAAGGGAGCAGTGCTTGTGCTTTGGAGAGAGCACAGACTGATAATGTGCTGCTATACAGGGAAGCACCCGTGTGCATTTTGAAAGAAGAGTTAACAAGGTTAGTTAAATCAAATAAATAGTCTTATTACATCTATGCTGTGACAGGACTCTTTGATCTATATCCATTATTTCTTTACCAGTATGGCACTTAAAATCTGTACCACTAGTTCTTAGGCTTTTCTTCACTATAAAACTAGCAGACACCTCCCCTTTTTTCGGTGGGAGCTCTGTAGGGGCCTAAGAAATGTGTAGAGAGTTTAAATGATGCTGAATATAAATTGCTACACCAAATTTTGGAGCAATAACATTGCAAAAACTTTGCAAGCCTATAGAGGGCTCAGTTAACTAACTTATAACACAGGCTGCATAATGAAGGTTATATTTGATGTTTAAAGACACTATTTTGTACATGTTTGTTTGTTTTCCTGAATAGTATAGTACAGTTGTGAGTTAACAATCTTATTTAGGAAGTGTGTCTGTTGAATGCTTCCCATGTCGGATACAATTATAATACTGGATATGGTGTTTATGAAGGAGGAGGCAAAGCTTCTAGCACACTAAACTGTTCATTCTGGTATTGGGGATATTCCTGATTTGAATGGTATCATCCATTTTAATGAGATTATTAGTGGAATAGGTAATAACTCTAAAACCAGAATGAAATTTTTAGTTGCACCCACCGTAATTTAGGCCTCAGTGAGACTGAGGTTATGTGCTTAAGGCACATGTGTAAGTTTTTGCAGGTTTAGGGGCTGAGGCCATTTTGGTTTGCCTGGGGTTCACTTGTTTGGTCTCTCCTGCTTTCACTTTCCCTGGGTTTTGCTTTTAGTTTTTTATACTGTCTTTCAAGAGATGGGGGTTTGACTCCTGGTCATAACTTCTCTTCTTTTTCCTTGGGCCAACAGAGGTGGGAGCTCAAGGGGATGTAATGTGATTGCTCTTCCGGCTGAGGAGGAATATCTTGTGTTTCTCAGCAGTGACCTCTCCAGATGACTACAGAGCAGAGTTGCTTGGCTTGACCGTCCTGTGTCAAAAGGCTGGTAGCTGTGATGTCGGACCAGTGTATGTGAGAAGGAAGGGAAAGCCTTCTTTTCTTGTGAGCCTTGTCAGTGGTTGCAGATTTTAAGATCCAACGCTGAATCGTGTCACTTCCCTATTTGTACCCTTTCACTGGCTTCCCTCAGCCTTCCAAGCTTTTGCTCAGCTCTTCTCCGGCTAAATCACTGCTTATTTCTCTCTGCTCACCTCTTTCTTTTTTTCCCTGCACAAGCCCCTCCTGTTTAAGAGCTCTCTGTGTATCCTGCTCCCACTCTTGCCTTCAGACCTTTTCCTTGCTGCCCTTTTGTGCTTGGAACAGGCTTTGTTCTAATCCCGCCTTAAAAAACCCCTGCTCCATAAGGCCTGACAATAAGCCACCGAGGAGATGCATTTAAATGAGAAATATGTTAAACTGGCCATCGTGCATGGTTTGCTCTGTGTGCGTCCTACGCAATCTCAAGCTATATTTTACTCTTGCCGAATTGCTAATTACCAACCCCAAGTGTTCAAAAACCATGAGTCAGGTGCCCAAAATTATGATTGGCTTAAAAGTCATTATACTTGTAAAACCACGCGCCGCCACCGCACCCCATATTTTGGGTTCTTTTTATTTGTCTTTTGTTTTTCGAGCCTTTGGGGTGTGCACTCGGGTCACATTTCTGAACTTTTCTGCACAACGATGGGGGCTAGAAATTGGACAGTTGCCTTTCTTTTAAAACAGAAACAGAGATTTTCTTGTAATCACAGGATTCCAGGAGCAGAGGTTTAAAGAAAAACACCAAATATTGTCAGACTCGTGATAAAATCGCAAGAGTTGGCAGACAACACTGTTGTCTTTCCATCACCCCCACACAATCCTAGTCTGTATGTAATGTGTTGGTTGTCCTTTCACTTATTGATCTTAGAGCGCCATTGCCTCAGAGCACAGATTTTAGTCTTTTATAACTTGTAATGCACCACACATGCCTTTGGTACTAGAAATAATCTAATACCAAGTGCCTTGGATTTTAATGATTGAGCATTTCATAGCCAAGAAACTTTATTTAAAAAAATTACTCCTTTGGGTCCCACAAACTGGTTCTTGTGCTCCCTCTGCTGGCTCTGCAGGAGCAGCAGACATGCCCTGTCTTCCCCAAGCCGTGATTGCACTGACAGTGCTGATATGCAAACTGGAAGCTTTGTTAGGAGAGATTGTCCCTGTTCGTATAACACAGTTCCTCTTCACGGTGCACTGCTTATACAACTGCCTCATTGCATGTGCAGTACTTACAGGAAAGTGACTGAAGGACAGAGAGAAGTTTGGGATACTGAACCAATGGGTTGGTGATAGCGAGTGTCAGCGGGGGTATAGGATATGGGCAGCATGGAAGAGATGGGTTTGGGCCAGCTTTTTAAAAAAGCGATGGAGAATCCATAATGTGGGATCATTAATAATAATGATACTCAGCTGTTGCATAATTCTTTTCAGCCATAGATCTGAAAGCACTTTAAAAGGGAAGATCAGTATCATCATTCCCATTTTACAGATGGGGAAACTGAGGACCAGAGAAGTGAAGTGACTTACCCAGAATCACATAGAGTGTCAGTGGCAGAACCTGAAATAGAACCCAGGACTCCTGACTCCTCTACTGGGTGGAACAAAAGTTTAACCTCTAGTAGAAAGAAGTTAAAATTGTGGGGGGAGAGGGAAGGAATCTGTGGAAGAGAACAAATACATAATGGAGTTTTGAAGAGATTATTGTCAGGAGACTTAAAGATCAATTTTTCACCAATAGTGTCTGTCAAAATGCAGGCTTCCTAAAATGGTTATTTTTTTACCTGGACAAGAAATACAGCCGAATCCGTTTCTTAGGCAGATTGTGTCTTCATGACAATATACTTATTTCAGTTGAGGATGCTGTTCTTAGGAAACAATTTAATTTTTAGCTTTTTTACTTTTTGTGAATTATCCATTAACAAACTAAATGCTCCTGCAATCCAAATAGGAAGTAATCATAACTTACATTTTTTCATTATTCTACATTTGTCATCTAACCCTGAATGTGAGTATTTTGCGGTGTCTGAGTTGTTCCCTAATATCTGGCTTCAACTCCTGATAATTGATCATTAGCGGTTGCTGATGGACTGGGCACTGAAATCACGTGGGATGTTTTCTGCTTTAGAAGACTGGCTTTTCATGAACGTTCTTGCAAACAAAAAATCATTGTGTAAAAGTTAGTTGAAAATGAATAAAAAGGATTACAAACTGTATTCGTGTGTGAATGTTCTTCATTTTTTCTGCCCAGTATTCTGAGTTTTAGTGCCTATTAACAGAAGCCTATAAGGATACCCTGCTTGATTGCTGAGACAGCATGTAAAAGAACCCATGCTGCCAGTAAACATTCCCCTGTCCCCCTTACAGCATTTCTTTTATGATTTAAACAGCATTTCCTAGAAGTCAAGGGGCCGTGCCAAAGTAATCTGTAAATTTGCTTTGTTTTGCTTCAGACAGGGTGGTGTTTTGTGGTATTTTGTCTCCTCCACCTAAGCAAAGTTCAGGGTTGGTTTTTTTTGTTTTGTTTTTTGTTTTTTTTTTAAATGATAGTTCATAACATTCAGCAAAGACTCTCCATAAAGAGAATGAAAGAGAGTTCAGCATGGCATTTAACTGAAGAAAAAATATTTACTTTTCAGGTTAATAAATCTGAATGCTCACGTTAGTAGAATTCACTATCAGCTTCTCATCTTCATTTTACAGATGAGCAAAATTTGAGGTTTAAACTGATGAAGTGGTTCACCCTAGTCCCACAACGAATCAGTGGAATTGCTTGTTATAGAACCTGCGGTCCCAAATCTTAATCCTTTCCCCCCACATCTTGCTTTTTAGAACTTTTAAAGTTCCATGAATTTTTGCAGATCTGCTCTTGCAGCTTAAATGCTGCTGCATTATACCGATGAGGATGTGTGAGTAACGCATCTATATTTCATTGTAGGAAAATGGATCGTGTTATGTGAAGGCACTGAGGAAATAGTCATCAGCTCCTGAGAGGAAGAAGGCACTTGTGGAACTCAGGTAGGAAGATTTTTATTCTCAGCTGGTAAAATACATATGGGTCTCTTGTCTTTTCTAGCCAGTGCATCATGGTTTATGCTTTAACCACTCATCTGGTTGCTATCAAGGTTCATCAGCTCTTTTGAGAAGTAGTTCAATTGATGGCAATGACAAAACACTTCTAGCAAAGCCCTCGGTATAAACATTCATTGGCTACCTTGGTTTAATTCTGTTGATTCTAATATACAGAACAAACAAATGATGCTTGCACTGGCCTTTCCAGCTGTAAAATAGTATGTTCTGAATGCTCCCAGTAAACATGCACTTATAATAAACAAACTAGCAGTCCCTTAGTAGAAATTCAACAGTAGTTTCAATGAAGTAGTGTTTAGTATTTATATCCAGGTGTAGTGAGGAATGAAAAGTACACAACAAGTATTTTTTTATTTGTTTTTGTCATATTTAGACATTTCCTTCAAACTTGTTCTACTCTTTGTTTGATTCAATCTATTTTTTATTGTATTTAAAATACATAAGATGATAGGTTGTTGCATCTCTGCCTTTGGCATAGTTCCAGAGTACCTTAGTGGGTTTCAAGTGTTTTTCCAGTGTGGTTCACGTTTTGTCTTATGAATCAACTGCCCTCTCACTTGCTATCATGTGGACCATTTCCACTTCAACTCCCAAGAATGTCTACATGGCACTGCATAGGTGGGGAAGTGACTTTAGGGAAATGTTTAATGTATTTTCAGTTGTTTTTAATGCAAATTAGCAGCTGGAAATAAGGAGGTGGTGTTAGTACCATGTGACCATCCAGCTTTCTGCAGCTCACCAGCCAGTGGTCCAAGGATCATAATTTGAAAGCCCACTTTGAGAGGGATTGGCATTAATGATCGAATAGACTTCCCTTATCTATTACTACCAATATTGCTCCCCAGCATTTCAATGATACATCTTGGTGAGGTGCAGACGGTTGACCTGAAGCATTTCTTCATCAATGTTTCTTCCAGCCTCACCTCCAAACGCCCCCTGCTCCTGCCCACCGCTTATTTCAAGAACCAAATGAGAAAAAACTGTTTGACCAATATTTATATGCTGGGGGTGTGTGGGGAGGAGGGTATAGTGTAAATCTTGCTTCCAGCAGAAAATGCCATCCCAGTTTTGCCTCCGATAATTAGAAACATTTCTGACATGGCCACTAGAACCAGTTAGTGGTGTGTGCCTGCCATTTGCTGTACTTTTTTACTGCAGGGCTGCCTTTCTTTTTTGTGTGTTTTTTTCTTTTAAACCAAGAAAACAAATATTCACTGGTATAAAACTAGCATTGTATGACCCCCCTCGACCCCCTACATCATGAATGATTACTTACAAATACTGATAAAAATGGAAAGCTATTATTCAGGCTTATGCTTTAAGTCATCTTTGGTCACACTTAGCAGAACTTGCATGGACAAATCCATTCATTAACAGTACTAACAAAAACCAAACTGAAAAATGGGAAAACCGAAAAAAAAAGGAGAGCAATTAACCAAGTCTTCACTGGAGGGAAAGACCTCTTAATTATTTATACCAAGAAATAGAATATTGCAGAACAAGAATGATAAACCTTGCTTTAGAATACCCTGGGAATATTTTTGTAGCAGTGTCCTAAAAGGTTCGTTCGGGTTTGTGTCCTACATCTGAATATATGTCTAAAGACTTGACCCTTTCAGTACAAAATAATATGACATGTCCAGCCATAGGTTAGAGAATTCAGCCAAATAATCTTTAAAAACAACCTTGTGTATGCTGTCCTGGCCATGGATTCTGGCTTCAAAGGAAAAATTTCCTTTTTCCATTCCATGAAGAAACTCAGGGGAAAGAAGTTCCTGGCTGTGCCTTCAGGTCACATGGTTTCACTGCTGTAGAGCAGGAATGTTTGCTATGGTATTTCCGGAGGCTTCATAAACACACAGAAAGAGCAGGTTTTTTTATTTTTTGCCAGCACAAGGACATTACAATCCGAGAGTGCTAAAAGCTCAAATGATGAGGGTTTCTGTTATAAACTGTGCAAGTGTGTCTTAAAGTGCATGTTTTTAATTAAAGAAAAATCAGAAAAACAATGTCAGGCAATGTTTTTGTTGTTGCACATGTGTGAGAGAATAAATCAGTTGTTATTGAAATGTGATTCTTGGCAAGCTAAATATTAATGCAAACCCCTCTGTTTAGATGCTCTTAACAGTTCACTTTTGACATGTGTCATTTTAAAAGGCATTCTGGAATCTGTCTTGATAGCTGTCATCTTGCAAACTGGAGTAATGGAAACAAAAGATGATCACTCAAACAAGGTTATAGAGAAGAGCCATTCCCTAAGTCTTGCTGTCACAGTGTAGAATCCCCAAGTCAAATTAGGAGAGCTTTGAATTAGTTCTGGCTCCTGGGATCCTGCAGTTAAGATTATGCAAACCTGCTCTTTCTCATTGTAAGAAGAGCACACATTCCTTCTGAGACTCTGTAAACACCAATCCAGACCGGGCTGGAGGATGAAGTGTGAGGGCCTCGATCTTGGACAGGATGGGGCCATTCCACTCGAGTGACTGGTTAGTGGAAGCTTTATAGCCATATCGATACAGCTTTATCCATGAGTGAGATTAGTGATGAGTGATGAAATTAGAGACGAACATGCCGGTCCCATTGCAATTGCACAATATGACACCGTGGCCTTGTTTAAACTTCAAAAATATATACCTGCTCTCAAGGACTGTGTTGAAACAGCATTGAAAAATTTCATACTGTAGATGCATCTAGCCAGGGAAGAGCCATTGGCCCTGAGAATAGCAAACACAGGCTTCTTGTAGAGGAAGTAATCTTCCTTCTGTTAAAAAGGAGTTCTCTGGACTTCTCTGAAAACTCTCCGTCTTATTTTAATCTCTCATTAATGCTGTTTGGACAATGGTAAATATAATCCATGAAAAAATGGAAAGAAATGAAAAAACGTGGTTAAAAATATTGTTGAAATTGTCAGGTTTTTTTGTTTGGAAAAAAAATAGATAAAAAAAAACTAACTTTTTCAGGTTTTCATTGAAATTAGAAATTTTTGAACAATTCTGTGAAAATACTCACCTTTAAAAATGGAAGGCCATTTTTCATAAACAAAAAATGCTTTTGACATGCTCCATTCAATTATAATATGGTACTTCTAGAGGCCCCAGCAGAGGTCTGGGACACATTGTGCTAGACACTACACATAGTAAGACTCAGTCCTTGTCCTGGAGATCATACACTCGAAAGAGACAAGACAGAGAAAGGGCAGGGAAAAGAAGTAGCATTACCCCCATGTCATGGTTGTGGAACTGAGGCAAGGAGAGATTAAGTGATTTGCATGAGGTCAAAGAGGAAGTCTGTAGGTGAGTCTAATAGTGAGCCCAGACCTCCTGCATCCCAAACCAGCTCATTAACCACAAACCATCCTTCTCTTTTAAGCTTTTCTTCAGCAGTTCATCTTTGAATGGATATTCCTATTGAATGAGACTATCTTGGTCTACAAATGCAGTCTCAGTGGCTTTATTGAAACTGGAATATTTTCCTGTTCCAGTAAACTCTGGGATATTGATCACACCAGGTGCCACCTGTCTGTCTCAGCTATTAGCACTGAACTCCTGTGACTTGTGTCCAGGGTCTGTTGGGAAAGTCTGACAGAAGGGAGTAAAGGATACTGAGTGGAGAAGAACCTTACATGGGGAAGAGGGGGAGAGGCAATCTTCCGGTTGGCAGGTGAGACAACAAAAAAACCCCAGGACAATAATGGATGACAAAGAAAGAAGGAGAGTAGCAAAGGACAAGAAGAAGTAGGAGCTGTGAGGGAGGAGAGGAATGGAAGAGATTAAGAGAAAAAAAAGCAAGGCTCATAGAAGGAAAATATTACATGAAAGGAAAGGCAGGGGCCAGTAACCTGTATAGGGAGAAGTAAATGTACCAAACCTTGGGTCTCAAGGCTGCAGGAGGTGTGGGTGGAAAGTAACAGCAGTTCTGGGTTTTGGAACTGGAAATGGAGGTCACACGCTATTCGTCTTTTCTTCCATTATTTTTCCCAAGACCAAAATGGAAGTACAGCTCAAAGCTCTACCTCTTATAATTCTACCTCAGCGAATAGGGTCTTACTAGGTCTTCCTGCAGCGTGCACCATTGGATGAGTTGAATTGTTAATGCGAGCCTTAAGCGTTAAGGGATCGTGTGATAACGTCACTGTTAAAGATCAATGATCAAAAAAGAGACCCAAATAAACATGTACATCAGGGATCGGCAACCTTTGGCCCACGGCCCGCCAGGGTCGGGTCGGTTTGTTTACCTGCTGCGTCCGCAGGTTCGGCCAATCGCGGCTCCCACTGGCTGCGGTTCACCGCTCCAGGCCAATGGGGGCGGCGGGAAGCAGCAGCCAGCATATCCCTCGGACCGCACTGCTTCCCACAGCCCCCATTGGCCTGGAGCGGTGAAATGCAGCCAGCGGGAGCCGCGATTGGCCGAACCTGCGGACTCTGCAGGTAAACAAACCGGCCCGGCCCACCAGGGTGCTTATCCTGGCGGGCCGCGGGCCAGAGGTTGCCGATCTCTGATGTACATATTCAATGTTAGAGAGCAGTTAGAAAATCCCACATGTAACACTGGCCTTCTGAGAGGCTATTTTTATCAATAGTATGCTAGTCAGATCGGTGGGTGTTTGGAAAGATCTACAGGCATACTAGAGGGCTTGGGTCAAATACTCTTCCTTGATAAGCAGATGTTTCTTATCTCTCCTCCCCTTTACCATCAAGAGGTCACCACAGCAGATGTGTTTAACTGTTCTTGTAGATTGGTCTCTGAAAAGCAATCGACATATTCAGGAAATGGAAATGGTCCAGGAATGCCTTTCGATCAGAAGAGTTCTCTCCACACTCAGCGCAGGCTGCAGGTTACATTCAGTGACTTTTCGGCCTCTGTTGGGTACTTTAGCCTGGTTTGGAGGAAACTATAGGGCTTGTTACACTTACTATGAAGGCTTTATCCTCTAGCAGCTGTATCATGGTTGTGAGGATAAAGAAACTGGATGCCATATTTTACAGCACACCACTAACTAGTCCTGCTCTGCTTTTCGTGAGTGTAGCTTGGAATGAATGAAGGGAAGTCTCCTTGCCTGGGAAGAGACTATAGTTCCTCTTTGGAAGGGGAACATGGCATACAATGCAATCTCAGTGAATTAATCTCCATCTTAACCTCTATGAATTGATATTCAGTTTTACTCCAAAGCTCTTGATTGGCCTGTAAAAACTCATGCCTAGTTTGTCCTTTTGGGACATCTCAAGAAAGAGACAGTGTCTGTAGGTTTGTCATGCCCGAAGAAATAGAAGCCAACAACAGGCAGATTTGCAGGTCAGAAAGCGATGTAGTTCCTGTAAACTGAAGAGCAGTTTGCACCTGTGCTGTATTCCCTTTGTACACCGTGACTATTTTGGAAGTGCTCTCTCGCGTTCATTAAATTTTGTAAATTTAGACAGGCTGCAGCAAGTGCTACCTTGGGCAGCAGTGTTAGGACTGTCTGGTTCCTTAGTCTACCTTGCTTCAAGGTTTGAAACCCATAAATTTGGGTTGATGCCTGCACTGAACCTAAAAATGGGTAGGTTTTTTAATGCTCTATTTTTTTGGGGGGGTCTTATCAACCTGTTGCAAGACTACTCACCTGACACTAGTGGAGTTTCATTTAGGGATTAGAAGTGTACACCGTAGTTTTCCTTCATACCCCTAAGGATTTTCAGTTGAGGAATCCAGAGCAAACTACTGCGTCCTGAGTCATAAAAATCATATGAAGGTTATTGGTTGCCTCTGTTAGACTGGCATAGACCAGAACGGGAATACTCATCGGCCTGTGACTAGAGAAGCCAAGTGACAGAAAAACAATCTCAGGTAAAATGATTCCTTAAATAACATTAGTTTTTTACATGTGAAACAAATACTGTCTTAACCAGATTAAATATAAGTATGCCAGATCTTTAAGCATATATTTCCTTCAAAAAAAAAGTTGATACAGAGGAGAAATGAACACAGATAAATATAGAGAAATACCCAACTAACTCTGTATTGGATAGAACTGAATAAACCTTTATTAATCTTATACTTGAGTTGTCTTCAAGGCTGTCACATGTAACACCCTGGTAAATGCCCAACTGGAATAAAAGACACTAACATGACTTCTTAGATAGTGCAAACATTGTATGTGAGTTTCATTTCCTGGAGTTAAAATGTCTCAGTGCTTTCCCTTGTCTCTTAGTTTATCTTGCCATTATCTGAGAGCTGTGTCTTAGTGGGAACACCAAAGGGAGTTTCTGCAGCTCATTTTTTTTAAACGGAAGTTTATTTTTGGGAAGCTATTTTTCATGCACAGACTTAGCCATCCAAAGTCATCTTAAGCCCTCTAAGCCTTTGTAAGGAAATCTTGTATACGGTAGACCAAAGGGATTCACAGTTGAAACTAACTTTTCACGAGCTACACTTTCTTCATTGAATTTCACAGCGATTGGGAAAGATGGAGCTTCACGGTAACGAAAAGCGGGCAGAATAGGTTCTATTTTTGGCCCTGCGTTCTTAGAACTGGCGAAGTTATACCGACGTAACTGCACCAGTGTAACCCCCTAATGTAGACATGATACGACCTGATTCCATACTGGCTGGGATAAATTATACTGTGTAGCACTTCCATATCAGGAATTTGTGTTACACGGGTGCAAAAAGAAAAACTCAGTGTAGACAGGCCCTTAGTTTGGTGTACTTTCCTCTGAAAATAGGGCTTCTTGTGGGGTGTTTTTTGTTTCTGTTTGGGTTTTTTTTGGTCTGCACTGCTTTAAAGGAGACTAAATAAGAGCAATTTTTCAATTACTCTATCATCATGTAACCTTTCAGGATGGTTATTGCTGTATCCTGTACTAGAAAACATTTTATTTTGCTATGGAGAAGATCCAAGCATATTTTCATGTCCTTTTAAAGGGTGTTAGCATGCATTTTTTTTCTTTGTGTGTAGAGAAATATTTCCAAAAGAAATAAGATACTGCCCGCGTCTTTATTTTTTCTGCTATATAAAAACAGTTTATTGGCTAACTGGCTACATTTTTACTTTTTTTCTTAATCTTGTTTATCTGTTCAGTGTTCTTCCAGCTATCAGAAATGTATTGTTCTAGGGGTCTTTCATAAGCTGTTCTAGGAATTGGCATGTTTTAGTGAAATGCATGTCGAAGGGATAATTGGGTAGTATGACTTGTGTGGCATATGTTTCTATAAAATTAAACAAAGCATAATACAAGGGTTCTCAAACTGGGGGTTGGGACCCCTCAGGGGGTCGCAAGGTTATTACATGGGGGGGGGTCGCGAGCTGTCAACCTTCACTGCAAACCCCGCTTTGTCTCCAGCATTTATAATGGTGTTAAAATATAAAAAGTGTTTTTAATTTATAAGGGGGGGGGGGAAAGTCACACTCAGAGGCTTGCTATGTGAAAGGAGTCACCAGTAAAAAAGTTTGAGAGCCACTGGCATAATACAAACACATGGACTAGATTCTGGATGGTGAAATGTACTTCTGTTCACACCACCTTTATACCATATAAGCTTTGATACATAGGCACATTGCGAGTTCAATCTTAACTCTGAATTTCCTTCCGTTGTATATATCTACATATGTCTCTTAACCTTACTTTAATCTTTTTTTTTTTACCTTACTTTAATCTTTTTTTATGTTACTTTAATCTAGTTTGTATTCTTAAATTTCCTCTAGATTTATTACAATAATATATAAAAATGGGAGGGGGGGGGAAATAATTAATTACCTGTTCATGTAAATGCTGGTTAAAGTCATAAAGATATGTAAATTGCAATATTTCTATTTATTTGTGTAACACACACACACACACAAAGTGCTATGTAATATGGCTGCACATGTGAATGGAAGAGAGACAAGGTTGGTGAATGTATATAACTGATTTAACATGTGATTATGATTTAACATGTGAATATAATTGATTTCAATTCAAAGTAGATCAACTATTTGTTGAAAATGTCTATTTTACCCTAAGGACCACAGGATTTTCAAAGGATGCTTTTTGAGTTAGAGAGACATTAAATGTCCCCACATACAAAATAAAATAATAATAATAATAATAATAATAACTTAAAAAAATCCTTTTTTTGAAATCTCCTAATGAACGTAAACAAAATTCGGCTTAAAAAAGGTAACAAGAAAAGATCATGTCTTCTTGATGGTTTATTTGCAGAAGGCAATTGCCTTTTACTGGTTTCTACCCTGAAACATATGCAGAATAAAGCCAAAAATAAAAACTGACATTAAAAATTGTACTTTACAAATGGGGTAAGAAGAGGTGTGCAAGTGGAAGCAACAGTTCTGAAAGTTGCTGGACTGGACTGGATTGTCCATCTAGTCTCCAATATCACCAGATGCTTCGGAGAATATGCAAGAAACCTTGCATTAGGCAGATGTCAGATAATCTGTATCCCATGTTAGGTGTCTAGTACTCCCTAATAGTTATTTAAAGATTGGTTTGATTCCTGAAGCATGACATCATGTAGCAGAGAGTTCCTCGGTCTTATTACATATTAGAAAAAGTGTTTGCTGTAATTAGTCTTGAATTTGCCACCTGTTAATTTAATTGAATGGTCCATTGTTCTTGCATTATGGGACAGAGAGAACAGAAGCTCCTGACTTAATTACTCTAGACCATGAATTATTTAATATACTTTTATCATATCCCTTTTCCAAGGTAAACAATCCCAGTCCTTTCAATATCTCTTCATATGAGAATTTCCTTATGGTCCTAATAATTTTTTATTCATATTTTATTAATTTCCTCCCATCCCTCCAAAATAAGGAGAGAACAAAACAAAAACAGGCAAAAATAACAAAGAAGTTAAAGTATTGGAAAGGGAGAGAAAGGAAAAGAAGGAAGGAGGGCAGGGATGGGAAAAGAGAATGACATCTTGATTTCCGTGAGCCAGAAATTAACCAAGGATTTCCAACAAGTCATGCCAAATTTTTTCAAATATGTCGGAAGCCCGTCTTCTCTGAAATGTTACCTGCTCTTTAGCTGCTAGATTGCTGACCCAAGCTCCTATCCCTGCAGGCAGTCTGTTCTTCCTGCTGAATAATGTGGCGTTGTGCTACAAGGACTGCTCTGGAGAACCACACTTTCCGTGAGTTGGAGAGTTGCAAAGATGATGGGATATATTTAGGACCTTCCCAAATTCAAGGTCCATTTTCATAAATTTCATAGTCATAGGATTTTAAAAATAATCTATTTCACGGTTTCAGCTATTTACATCTGAAATCTCACCGTATTATAACCATGGGGGTCCTGACCCAAAAGAGGGTTGTGGGAGGGGTCGCAAGGCTATTGTAGGGGAGTTGTGGTATTGCCACCTTTGCTTTTGCACTACTGCTGACTGAGGTGCTGCCTTCAGAGCTGGGCAGCCGGAGAGCAATGGGCAGTGCAGATGTGAGGGTCAGATGGTATTGGGAGAGTGGAGGGGCAGGACCAGCCTTGAATGCGGGCGACTGCTTAAGGCCTTGTGGTCAAGGGAGCACCGTGGTTCCTCCCCAACCACCAGAATGCCCAAGGCCCCTTTAACCTCTGAGTGCAGGGCCTGAAGCCGGGGAGGTGCAAGGCTGGAGGCAAGGGCACCACAACCTTTGTAGAAGTGAGGGGGGAATGGGGACACTGGTGTCAGAACTAAGGAGGGCTGGGGGCCATGCTCCCCACTCTTTAACATGGGTATAGTTTGGGGGACAGGGTGTTGTTGCCCCCCCAAATTGCAACCTTGGGCAGGCATAGAGCCGATCACTGTTATCAGTTCCTCTGCCACGAAGTGTAGCCCCTGTCAGTGCCGCTCTGCGTTTGAGCAAGGCTTGCAGTTTGGGGGGGCAAGGCTGCCCCTTGCCCCCCCCAACTAAGCCCATGTTAAAAAGTTGGGGGCATGGCCCCCTGGATGACCCCTCCCCCATTCTTGTGCCATTGGCTGGGGTACCCCTGGCCGGGGGCTTTTGCTGTAGGGTGGACTCTAGCTGCTAGTCCCAGCTAGGCTGGGGAGGGATGGGACTTCCTCTTCTCCTGCAGGGGCCGCTCCCAGGGCCAGGTCAGACCCTCCCCCGCGCTGCATGAAGCTTTGCGGCTGCTCCCTGTGCAGAGACCCGAGTGATGGGGCAGGAAGTGGGACAGGAGTGCAGAGCAGCTCCTGCAGGAGAAGAGGAAGTCCCATCCCTCCCTAGGCCAGCCAGGACTAGCAGCTGGAGTCTGAGGCATGGTAGGAGCCCTGGCTGGGGCATCTCTAGCCCTGCCTTGCCATCCCCGACAGATTTCACAGGGGAGATCAGATTTCACAGTTCATGATGCATTTTTCACGGCTGTGAATTTGATAGGGCCCTAGATACATCCCAAAACACAGTTCGGGGCTGTACTTTTTAGGAGGGCTCCATTATATTATTCCTCCTGCCTACTTCTGACAGTTCCATAACATGTGAGCCTGTGAGGCTCTGGGAGACCCACAGGCCCTATTAATTTTTGTTTTCTTTCTCTGACCCCCCCGTTCTGTAATAATTCTGTTTGCAATGGGGTGACCAATACTGCACAGAGTACAGTAGTTGCAGCTGCACCATTGATTTCCATAATGGCATTGTAATACTTTCTGTATGAACCTCCATTGCAGTGTGATATGAGATATTTCATTCTCCGTACTCATTCCACCTTTGGTCTCTCTGCTGAGACTACCAGTAGGGCTGCTAAATAGGGTGTAGTTTTCCTTTGTTTGGTCATATTGATTCCTGCCCACTAGGAGTTGGCGTGAGCCCATTGAACATCTGTCAGATGGTAATGCCTTTCAGACATTAACATCCTGGACCTGGTTTGAACTGATGACCTAGAGGTGAAATACTCCTTATTCCCATTACCAGTCCCCAGAGCCATCTCCTCCTTCCCATCCCTACACTCACAGCTGTTTATCTGCTGCCTTAGCTCTTGCAGCTCCCTTGAAATCCCCAGAGTGACAGTGGTCCCTGTTTCTTCCATCTGCTGTCTGTAATGGCACTAGTAACCCTCAGCAAGCTTTTCTCTTATCAATCATGCTGTAGTAGCATTCGGAGCACTTCAGTGTCTATGCGCTGGCAGGCAATAGAAAAGAAACAGGCTCAAAATAGCCAGGAGCAGATACACAGGAGATCAGGACATGAAAGGGTCTGTCAATAGTAGGAAACTGTGTGTATGGGGAGGGGGAAATATTATGTCCGGGTGAGTGGGTGGACTAATGAATGAGGAGGTGAGTAGCAGTATTAAAGAGGAAAAGGCCTGATTATTCCAGATTTAGGCTTGCCACCATAAATGGTTTTCATTCCCTGTCTTTGGCTTCAGTGTGTTTTCTCCTGTTCTTTAGAATACTACCAAAATACACTCTTTTTCTTTAATTTTTCCAGGGTATTTTCTCTCAGATTTAAGCTGCTTCATTATGAGGGAGGTGAGTAGCCCAATGTCCTAACTGGGGAAGGAGAAGAGAAATTAACCTAAAATACAAGTTTAGAAACCCACAGAATTCCACAGGGGGAAAGTTTGCTCTTGATCTCAACCCTCTCCCCCGACCACTTTCTGTAACGAATGCCCTTGCTTGTCGGTTAGCAAATGTTCACTGCTGAATTATACATTGGTTATAGGAGAGTACCAGACTGGTATTTCTCAGTGCCAGTAGTTATGAAAAAAGTTAAAGGTATGTAATACTCATCTAGAAACAGGAATTATGTCAAAACAAAACTGAAATGCCAGATTTTGTGTATTCAACTTTGGAAAACCATTGCACAGCAAAGCCTGCGAGCCACATCCTCAGCTGCCATAAATTGGCCTAGTTCTGTTGACTTCAGTAGGTTTAGCGGCAACTATATGTATTTACGTCAGCTGAGACTCTGTCCCTACATACATGGCCGGTAATTCTTGGGAAATTTCCATGTTACTAGAAGTGGGGGGGAAGGGTTGCCAGCATAGAGAAGACGTGTGTGTGTGTGTGTGTGTGTGTGTGTGTGAGAGAGAGAGAGAGAGAGAGAAATTTGAAACATCTAGTGAAAGCTAGATCAGTCTAGTCTTTTAATGAAATAACAAAATGCTTCCTCAGCACATTTCATACCAACTCTTCTGTAACTCGATTCAATGGTCGTCAAATTATTTCTTTCCTCCAAAGTTTTTCTGTGTCACACACAAACCTTAATGCATCGCTGATACTAACTCACTTGCTGTTTAAAAAGTAATTTTTCCATTTAGCCAGTATCCTCAAAAAGACAATATCAACCTTCATTAGTTGTAAAATTGCTTTTATTAAACTAACTTGGGGGATTGTATCTGTGCTAAAGACAGAACTGAATAATGATTTGTCTCTTGGAATTAATTTGAAATTTCAGCAGCATTGAATAATATTTTAGTGGCAGCATAATCCTGTACGTTTCATATTAAGTCTGCAGATAGTGCTGCTACTAAAAGAACCCTAAAGTAGTTAAATGACACTATAGCACCACAGTATTACATTCAGGTCATTAGGAGGCATTTTATAGGATTGAGGATATTTGGCAGAATGTCAAGGGTGAATTGTATAAACTGTGTTTACTTTGCCTCTCCAAATACATAGATTAGAGGTTTTATAAAAACAATTACACTTAACGGACCAAAGCGCTTTCTCTTCCTCAGCCCAGAACATCATCTATCTGCTGCTTGTACCGCTAAATACTTACCAGAACAAATGCTTAGAGAGAGAGAGAGACAGAAGACAGTGGGAATAAGAAACATGGCCATTTACATAAATAGTTCAACTGGTAGATGACATAATGGGGAAAACCTGAATTTGAGGGATTTTCAGATCCAGACCAGTTTTACAAAGAATATCTGCTTAAAGATTTTCTCTGTTGAGGCCAACTGGTAATTCTACATTTATTGAGAGTTTCTCTGATCTAATCTAAGTAGCCAGTGGCTAGGTGCATAATTGAAGATTTGGTCTTCCTATAAAGCACCAGTTATTGGCAAGGTTCAGAATGAAGGCCAGGACTTTCAAACATACAAGGCTAAATTTGGCTTCCTAATGAGGAGATTTTGAAAGACACAAAGGGCAATTAGGCCTCCACTGCCTGTTGAAAGCACAATGGGGAGTGGGCATCTAGCTCCCCTTCATGTCTTTGAAAATCTCCCTCTAAATTCATATTTAGACAGCTTAATCAGTGTGTTGATTTTTCAAAAGTGCAGAGCACCAGAAGCCCCTGTTGACTTCAGTGAGAGATGTTAGATGCTCAGCAGTTCTGAAAATCCAGCTACTTATTTATCTTGGCCTAAGTAGATAGATTCTGTACAGTATGGCAACTCTGTTTCCCTCTTGCTATGTTCCATGTAATTGGAAATTATTTAAAATGGCAGGAGCGGTGCTGACGGCAACTTGCCAATCCTATAAACAGTGCATAGTGCTGGTGGTTGAGAAGGTTGCAGTCTAAAGCAAGTTGCAATACTAAATTAGAAGAATGAGATAAGGTAACATTTAAAAAGTTCATATTTTTTAATGTGATGGCAAGATCTTGCCACCCAAATCCATTACGTGGCTTAACCTCTGCAACAGAACATGGCAAATTTATCTCACCTGTCAAAGGTGTGATCCTTGCCAAGCACCTGTAGTTTTTGCTAGTGTTTTGCTGCACCGAGAACAGAATACAGTGCAAGCTGTGATGCTATATAATGATCACCATTAGAAAGTCAGCATTTACCAGCAGCTAACACACCGGAATGTCTGAGGCACTGCATGCTCCAAATGTAATGGAGATGGTGGTATCTTAGTATAAACCTATATTTGAAACTAATAACAGCTGTTCAATGTTGATAGAATTGAATATGATGTAAAGGCAAGGGGATGCTGACAGGGTGTTTTGTGTGAGGGCTCTCTGACTTTGGAATGCATATTGTGTGTGTGTGGGGCGGGGGGAGGCGGAGGGAAACCTTGGGTTTGATCACATTAATGGTTTGGGTTTACAAATGGATTAAATTCACCCATGTCAGAGTATCATGAATGGCCTAAGCACCATGTAAACACTTATAACAGAAGTTAAGTAGGACTTAAGTGATGAGTAGACCTAGTCCTGGCCCTCTGCACAGAGGTAATTTCCACCCAAATCAGAGCAGATGGTCATTTCACAGTTTTGATGGTGGTTTAAAAGTAATCAGCCTTCATTTTAAAATGAGCAGCATGACCTTAGCTTCCTGCTCCATGTTGCTCTCATGTTGGATGGGTTTTTGAAGTGAAAGTCAATGGGTGTTTTTTCAGAAATTTCCCTAGACAAACAGATCTCAGCCAGGGATGGGTCTCTAGTGACCGAGGAGGCTGGTGATTAATCACGAGCTGTCATTTTTAAGTAAAAATAGAGAATTGAAAACATTCATTGTAAAACTTAAATGTAAGAAAGGTGTCAGCATAGTGATCCCTTAGGAAAAAATAGGGCAAAATACATAATAATCTGATGATGTTCCCTTTATTGTATCAATAAATATTTCCTGGGGTTGTGTAGTAATTTTTGTTGTCAGAAGGGGGTCACAGTGCAATGAAGTTTGAGAACCTCTGCACTAGCCTGAAATAAAGTTGGGGACCTTCTGTTACCCCTATTCCTGCCTGAAGGGCACAGGCATATGTGGTGAAATATAAGTAACACAAAGTTCAGGCTGGGCAGAAACCTTAACCCTGTGCCACCCCAGACTTTTAATGCATGCTTTTATTTGCTTAACATCACCATGCCAGTTCATTTGCCCTTTCAGCATATCTGTGGCAGGACCAACTCCCGTTTTCACATTTTGTAGTTAGGGTTCGGATGATCCAACAGCTGAAAATTTCAGTCAAAGCAGGAAATAATCTTGCCAGTTTCACTGATGGTAAATAATTGAAAACCATTTCTCCCCTAGTTCACTGGAGGCAGATATCTGGAATACAAACTCCTTTGGCATTCTGTGACATGCAATTTCACCCATCGTGGACTGTTTGGATAGACTAATTTTGAAAGAGTGTTGGCCTAGTATTTGGTCTGGAAACTTGCCACACTGTGCTTAAATTCCCTTGTCTGACTGTTAAAACTAGACTTTAAATGAAGCTTGAGTGCAATAAACTAAACCAGCTACACCTACAGCTCATTAAGCCCTTATGAGTGTTAGGGAGGTAGTGAGCATAGCACGGCTGATAACAAACGCAAACGTCTATGTAAGATTATACATATTCAACAGGCTTTTCTACTTATTACAGAGTCAATTGGATGCTTCTTTATGTAGATATGGAGAGGGTAGCACACGTGCCCTGTGCTGCCTTGGTGAAATTTGTTGACTATGCTGTCAGTTTAGTTTATCTTTATTTACAGATCAGTGGATAGTGCACTGCTCCGCTGGCATCCAAGAGATTTCTAACATTTTATCTGTAAGGCTCTGAGGCAAAAAAAAAAAAAAAAAGTAAAAAGTGTTTCTAAGTGAAGTTGCTAAATAATTTAAGATCATATGTTTATATAATTAAAGCTTTTTCCAGGCAATATATATAGGTTTATGTAAGAAACTGGGAATTATATCATGTTGTCATATATCTTCATATCTGTTGCCAGGCAGCAACCCATGACAATATAATGTGATGGAATTTTTCCAGCTATTGTCTTGGTGAGAGCTACACTGTTAAAAACATGCTACACCAGTATGTTTATAGGCAGATTTTGGGGTCAGTGGAAGTGACCACATCAGACCACTGGTGGGGCAATGCAGGGATAGTCTTTAATTATACATTTGTACAGCACCTAGCACGCTGCTGACTGGGCAGTGTGAGAATACAAGTAATAGTAATAATAATGCAAATTCATATTGGTGGTACATTATAAAGGCTGCTAGATATGCATGTTTCTATTATCTGGTATCTTACACCACATGTAGCTTCCAGGGATGAAGGGTCTTATTCCTGGGAAAAATACGTTGTCAAATACAAATTAAGCCTATTCTTTGAGGAAGAGGAACATCTACAGCAAATACTGCCCCTCCACCTCTTCCTCCCTCCCCAAACATATAGCAGTTTATCCTAGGTTCATTCTGCAGTTGTAGCTTAATACAAACAGCTAAAACATTAGGTTACCAGTAGCAATAAATGCTACTCAAATTATGGATAAGTGCTCTTGCACTTGGACTGCAACTAATTACCTTTGATTCCTTCCATAATTGGATGATAATTACACAGAATAGTGTTTGTATTGGCAATTTTATAATTTATAAGTTTCTGGACTTGAAGGGTGGGTAGGTGTGTGCAAGTCTACATATGTCTGCATGTTTAATATTTCTGTGAGGCGAAGTCTTGTTGATGCATTTATATTAACATATTATACCCAACTGGCATAGTGATGGATACATAGGAGAATTATTAGAGTTTGGGGGAAATTATATTTAAAAGTACTAGATGTTAAAATAGAAGCTAATATCTAGCATTTCAGACTGTCTTCTTATGATTAAGTTAAATGTTTGAAAAGTGGCCAATGTCTGGGATCTCGTTAAAGTACATATATGTGTGTGAGAGAAGTTTGGAGGGACTGTGATTCTTTGCAAGAGGGCCCCCTAACATTTCCTTGACAAAAGTTAGTAACAATATTACCACAAAAATCACATGCAGAATTATTGTGCTACATTTGGAGACTGAACTTGATCATTAAAACATGAAATAGAGGGATTTGAATCCAGCTTTAAGTACAAACCTCAACGCAACTTTACTCTGGAGAGCTTCCAATGTGTAGTGTGGTTCACATCGTGCCAGCTGACTTGTCTGGAATGATCAGAGGCTGCCCCACTTCAGATTCTGGCCACTGCTATAACATCACAAATTAAAGTCTCCATTTAAAAGTTATAAACGCGTAAGAATGAGGATCTAGTTTTCAATTTTTCAAAATTATGGCTAGGTTAGCCCTGTATATACTCATTTTCCACTGAGCTTCTTAAAAAGGTATTGAACTGTAAGAGGTATAAATTCCCCCATTGATACAACCATGTCATACCCATTAGTGTGAATGGGAGTTGTGTGCAACAAGACCGGTAGTCCTCTTAAATGAGTCTGAATGTTAACAAAGTTTATTGGCTGCACTGTTCCCAAGTTAACTTTTCAGCTCATACTTGAAGGAGGAGGGTGCTTTACTCAGAGGACAGCCTTATGGGTTACCCTCAGAGCATTTTAGAAGTAAGGAGCCTCCTTGAAGTTATCTTTGACTGTTTATCCCTTAGTTGCTCAGTGTGAGTGATGTTGTTAAGGTAATAACAAATTATGGCTCATTAGAGACACTGGCTCACCAGTGACTAGCTTGGTTTCTGTTCTGCTACCTTTGTGAGCTTATACACGGATTAGGGAAATACATCCTAGATGGAGCTACTATAAAGTGAGTGCATAACTGGTTGGAAAACCGTTCCCAGAGAGTAGCTATCAGTGGTTCACAGCATGCTGGAAGGGCATGTTGAGTGGGGTCTCACAGGATCAGTTCTGGGTCTGGTTCTGTTCAATATCTTCATCAATGATTTAGATAATGGCATAGAGCCTACACTTATAAAGTTTGCAGACGATACCAAGCTGGTAGGGGTTGCAAGTGCTTTGGAGGGTAGGATTAAAATTCAAAATGATCTGGAGAAATGGTATGAAGTAAATAGGATGAACTTCAATAAGGACAAATTAATAGGTTTGCCAGATTTGGTTGAATGTATTCCTGGAGGTTTCATCACATGAGGGTTGCAACTATTCCACTTAGGAAGGAACAATCAATTGCCCACATACAAAATAGGCAATGGCTGCCTAGGAGGGAGTACTGTGGAAATGGATCTGGGGGTCATAGTGGATCACAAGCTAAATATGAGTCACCCGTTTAACACTTGTGTAAAAAAAACAAAAACAAAAAAACCACACCCACCATTCTGGGATGTATCAGCAGGAGTGTTGTAAGCAAGACATGAGAAGTAATTCTTCTGCTCTACTCTGTGCTGATAGGGCCTCAGTTGAAGTATTGTTTCCAGTTTTGGGCACCACATTTCAGGGAAGATGTGGACAAATTGGAGAAAATCCAGAGAAGAGCAACAAAAATGGTCTAGAAAACATGACCTATAAGGAAAGATTTAAAAATTTGGATTTGTTAGTCTGGAGAAGACTGAGGGGGTAAATAACAGTTTTTAAGTACTGTGACAAAGTTCCTCCTCTGTCTTGGTGGGTCCTGCGCTTGGTGGATTTTCTTGCCGCAGAGATTCACCATGTGGGTTGGGGAACAGCCCAGAGACCTTCCCCTCTGGAAGAACCCACAGTCCAGGTCAATTGGGAGGTTTGGGGGGAACCCGGGCCCACCCTCTACTCCGGGTTCCAACCCAGGGCCCTGTGGACTGCAGCTGTCTATAGTGCCTCCTGTAACAGCTGCATGACAGCTACAACTCCCTGGGCTACTTCCCCATGGCCTCCTCCAAACACCTTCCTTAGTCTCACCACAGGACCTTCCTCTTGGTATCTGATAACACTTGTGCTCCTCAGTCCTCCAGCAGCACACCCTCTCAACTCCTTACACCTCTTGCTCCCAGCTCTTCACACCACACACTGAAGTGAGCTCCTTTTAAAACCCAGGTGCCTTGATTAGCCTGCCTTAATTGAGTCTAACAGCTTCTTCTTAATTGGCTCCAGGTGTCCTAATTAGCCTGCCTGCCTGCCTTAACTGGTTCTAGCAGGTTCCTGATTACTCTAGTGCAGCCCCTGCTCTGGTCACTCAGGGAACAGAAAACTACTCATCCAGTGACCAGTATATTTGCCCTCTACCAGACTCCTGTACCCTACTGGTCTGGGTCACAGTACATAAAAGGTACTTACAAGGAGGAGGGTGAAAAATTGATCTTCTTAACCTCTGAGGATAGGACAAGAAGCAATGAGCTGAATTTGCGGCAAGGGAGGTTTAGGTTGGAAGTTAGGAAAAACTTCCTGTCAGG
Organism: Terrapene triunguis; assembly: GCF_002925995.2. Classification (NCBI taxonomy): domain Eukaryota; kingdom Metazoa; phylum Chordata; order Testudines; family Emydidae; genus Terrapene; species Terrapene triunguis. The sequence goes on along the minus strand of NW_020664498.1, from coordinate 1,381,094 downwards.
GTAGCTAAGAACTGGAACAAATTGCCTAGGGAGGTTATGGAATCTCCCTCACTGGAGGTTTTTAAGAACAGGTAGACAAACATCTGTCAGGAGTGGTCTAATTAATACTTATTCCTGCCTTGAGTGCAGGGGGCTGGACTGGATGACCTATTGCGGTCCCTTCCATTCCTACACTTCTATGATTCTGTGTCCCCAGAGAATTAACCAAACTGACCTATTTTATTAAATAAAGCCATTAGGGATTGTCTGAAGAAAGCAGACTTGAATCTGGGTTGTGTAATGGCCCAGCATACACTTGTAGTATAATCCAATCTTTGGTTTATTGTTTGTTTTGTTTTTGTTTTGTTTTGACGTGCCTCAGTCTTCCATGTCTGTCTGTGTCTGTGTTTATAGCATGGATGAAATACCATAAGTTACCATCATCACTACTATAATGTGAGAAGCACCTAAAGGTGTTTCCTTTTATTAGAATAACTTCATTGTGTCACTGAGATTCTATTTTTTTAAACTTTTTCAGTCTTACAAATGATTTTAGTTGAATGCTTTTTGTAATTCTCTCTCTCTCTTGCATGCACGCACACAACCCATTATCTTCCCGAAACGTCATGCTAAGAATGTGAGCAGGTGTTCTGTTTCTGAAAATGCAAATTATAAGAATGAGGTATGAAACAAAGTTCCCCATGTTTTCAGGAGAGCCGAGAAAAATGCAAGTGAGGCCAGGTTAGGATATCCGTGGCAATTTAGTGTGTCTGCATCCTCAGGAGCACAAACATTTTTATTGTACTTGAACCTTGTTTCCTAATCTGTAAAACTGGGCTGACCAGCAGAATGTCTTACTCTGATACTGTGGGGAACAGCGTTCCCTGTTGTGCCCTTTCATTGTGCTTCAGTCCTTGAGAGACCCTGCGATGAGTAACAAGGTGATTCAGTTCTTGGCTCCTCTGCGAAGCCTGCCAGAAAGGATGTTGGTTCCTGCCATTTGTGTCACTAGTTTGTGTTGTGGTCACGTGTCCACTTGGAGCTGGACTGAGATGAGCAATTCGTTTCAGAGTGGCCCTACAACAGGCATCAAATGATACCTACTTTGGGTTGCTAACTTTAGGGTTACCATATTTGAACATTGAAAAAAGAGGACACTACACGGGGCCCCGGCCCCGCCCCAACTCCGCCCCGCCCCCGCCCCTTTCCCCGCCCCGGCCCCGCCCAACTCCGCCCCTTCCCTGCCCCCATTCCAACCCCTTCCCCAAAGTCTCCGCCCCCTCCCCTGAGCGGCCCTCATTCCCCCTCCTCCCTCCCAGCCACACGAAACAGCTGCACCAATTCTAGAGTCAGGCACTCCACTAGTGTAGACTCCCATGACTTTAATGAAGCTGCTCAGTTTACACCAGTGGAGGATCTGCCCCGGCGCTCAGTTTTTGGATTCAAGCAATCCAGGCCACTAGAGGATTCCACAATTTATCTATCCATTCTCTAAGCTCAAGGTGAAGCTCATACTTTCTAGTTTAAAAAGCTCTATAATCTTAAGCAAGTCTAACTTCATGTATATCAAGTAACCCTAATGGATTTTACATTTCCAACATATACATTAATGATTGAAAGACCACCAACAACTCTTGAGTATAGCAGCTATCCAAAATAACTTTTGGAAAACTTTATCCTGTGTTGTGCACTGTATGGAATCATGCAAAGAGGATGCTTTCTGGTCACTCTTTACATTAAAATTACTTACCAGATTTATTATCCTGTTCTTCTCTTAAGACTTGTTCCCAACCTTCCTTCAAACCAGTGTTTGTGTGTCTCCGCTTGTTTAACAGTTTCTATACATGAATGTTGCCTGTTTTTAATGACCCCACTATTTTCCACTTACAGGAGATGTATGTGTTTGGGGGGTTCTTTTGGTATGTTTTTATTGGTTCTAGCTTTCATAGTAAGATTTTTGATATGTATGGAATTCAGTGTTGTCACAAAGTATGCAATGCACTGCTAGGTGTTGGTGTGTTTGATACTGTTTCTCAATCTCACACTTGGTTACTGTCCTCCATTTCTGAAATAATAAAGTGTTTTTTCTTAGATTGAGGAAGGCATGGACTTTTGAACATGTAACACTTGTTTGGCTATCAGAGATGACTTTTCCTTCATTGATAATTAGCATTTTTTTAAAAAAACCTCTTGAATGGCTAGCTCAGATGTTATGCAGCAAAGGAGGGTAGTAGTAATCCGGAGCACAGCAGCTGGAGCCGGGGAGGAGAAGTGCCCGGCTGGCGGCTGGGGTCCGGAGGCAAGGGGGGCTGCCCCAGCCGGTAGCGCTGGCTCGGGCAGCTTGGCTCTTACAGAGCCGAAGTCTGAGAGGGGAGGACTCAGAGCAGCCGCGGGAGGGGAAGTGCCCGGACGGCATTTTTCCCGGACATGTGCGGCTTTTTGGCAATTCCCCCCGGACGGGGGTTTGATTGCCGAAAAGCCGGACATGTCCGGGAAAAACCGGACGTATGGTAACCCTAGCTAACTTCCAGTACTACCATAGAACTAAATCTGAAAGATGTTTCATAATGAACACTGTGCAGACATGAGGCTGAAATTTTTGTTGCTGGATAAAGGCTTGTAGGTGTATTTAGTAATGCCCTGTATGTGCGGAAGGAGCTCTGAAGGGTTTGTGGCAGAAAAAAAGGACTTAATGCTATTGAGAGTGCTTCCATATGTATATTTAAAAACTAACGACAATAGGCTGAGTCTGTGACACATGAACAAGTGTTTTGACTAGATATTCTTCGGATTTAGATACAGGACAGGATTTCATCTAATACGCTCAGACGACAGGTTTTTCGTTGTTGTTCTTTTTACCTTTTTAACAGGCTGAGCCCCTGACAGTCTTAACAGCAGATAACAGTGGTTAGATTGTTGGGGAAATAAGTGTCTTGTGCAGGCATATCAATATTTTAAATACGGTTCATAAAAAATTGTGAGGCATAATCCTATCGAATGAGATACGAGGAGTCTGAAAAACTCTGCTCAATAAACTGATACATTCTTCAGGAAATTGATGATATTTCAAAAGCTGTTTCACCAGATAGTAATCGTTGGCTTAGCTTCCCAAAATGAACGTGGAGTTGGAGCATTGAGAGAGGCCTGTATCCGCTTATAATGGTGCCTGTTTTGTATTCAGAATTCTGCTCTTATCTTGTAGGGGGTTCTGACACACAACAAAACTGATAAAAAACAGTTTCAACCACCAGTGGTTTCTTGTGACCTTAAGTATCCTTTAGTTTATGTGTATAGGATTCATTCAAAGAGGATTTGATGTTTTTCTTTTTTTGAATGACCAAACATACTAGGAAAAAGAACTCTTGCAATTAAAAGATAAGGACACAAAATCAACACCTAAACAGCAAATCAGTTCTTCTATGCAGCCAAAAATTATTTAGATAATTTGAATGTTTTTTATGCTCATCTGCCCACACAGATCCTGCATAGAATCCTAGTATGTAAAAAGGAAGCAATAACCTAATGTTTCATAGAATTTGACTCTCTTGTGGTTAGTCTAGATATTTTTTTCCTTGTCCTCAAAAATGTGGGAATGAAGCAGTCTCCAGTTCACACAACAGTATTTAGAATTTGTGTAGTTACCTATGTGTAGAGAGTACTTAGGAACATTGTTTTTCAACACTGGGCAAGAGTGACCTTGTTTGTCCTGTGTAATACAAGTTGTAACCATATCTCTGTGAAAATATGAATCACTAGAGCAGTTGTGCTATAGTGAAAATGACCTTAGAAAAATGTGTTCTTCACTCTCTCTCCCTTTTTTTTAATCGCTTGACAACGCTCGAGTGTTCCAGGAGGTCTCCTTCTGCAGCTGCCTGAAGTAGGGATAGCTCAGAGTTTGTGAATGGATAGCTGTGGCCTCTGGCAGATCCACTAAGATCTGTGAATGCTCTGGGCTAAAACTTGGGTCTGTACTGTAGGCACAGGGAGCTGCCAACATTGCTTGGTCACTGTGTTTGTGCAGGTTGTTATTTGTCTCTGCCAGATGCTGTTGGCGTTCGGTGCACTGAGCAGCATGGGCAGGTGCTGTCTCCCTGTGCCAAGGCACTGCAACTATGACCGAACATGGGCATGAGGGTTTTTGGGGGGGGGATGTGGGAGGAATGGTAGGGGCAAGATGGCTTAACCATTACTACAGGAGAGGAATGGTGTGGCTGAAAGGGCTTCACCAATATTGCAGGGGAGGAGTGGTGTGGCTTAGCCATTATTTCATGGCAGGAGTGGTGGGGCTTACCAGTCATTGGAGCGGGGGAGCTGATTGCTGAAATGATGCACCTAATGTGGTTTTCATGTCATCACTACTCAGTGGCACGCCATTGAATTGTCCTGTGTTAAACAAAGGGTGGCTCCTTATGCCACGCTGTATTTTTAATAGAGGGGCTATGCTAGGGTTGCCAACCCTCCAGGGTTGTCCTGGAGTCCCCAGGAATTAAAGGTTAACCTTTAATTAAAGATTATGTCATGTGATGAGACCTCCAGGAATACGTCCAACCAGAATTGGCAACTCTTGGCTATGAATCACCGAGGGCCCCAAAACAAGCTGCTTCAATCATCTAGAGGAGAGAACAATGCCATTGATTCCTAAAAGCTCTGATCAAAATTTTTAGTGTTTTCAAAGTGAATAGCACTGCAAGAGCCCCTGTGTCAGCTGAGGGGAAGCCAAAACCAGTTCCACTGTTGTTTCTTTTGTGAGTGAGATTCAATGTTTTGTGTTGCCAGCGTTGGCACTGCCTTCTTCCTTTTTGCCGTCGTCCATCCCCATTCCCCCCCCCCCCCCCCCCCCCCCCCCCCCCCCCCCCCCCCCCCCCCCCCCGGGACCTTGGCTTGCTGCTTGTGGGGTGGCAGTAGCAGCTGCTATTGCTGTCCTGTAATTCTTCCATCTCGGTCACAGGGGACTGGAAAGGAAAAGACGGTCTGTCTCAGCAGCAGTCCACCAGCTGCCAGTGCAATGTATAATGCGTAAATTTGCAAAATGCAGCTTTTAATTTTGCTTTGCAGTCAGAATGAAAAACTAGAACACACCACCACTGCCATCACTGATTGATTAATAAAAATTTACATACCTTTTGCCAGTGTTCAAACCCTGATGGAAAGTACTTGGAAATGGCTACAAATAAAAGGATAGAAGAATTTTACAGACTTTCAGACAGAGTAATTAACAATTATATGCTGTATATGAGTATCTGAATATATACCTATGTAAAATGAAGCTGGTGAAGGATACAAGAAGTGATCTGTAAGTAAATGTAAGAAATTGATTCTATTATTGTTTCTGGGGTCACATTATTACTTTTTTCAAGTGTTTGGGCAAAAACTGGGTTTTTCATGAAAATGTTAGTGAAGTGAAAGATCCCTGAATTTTAGCACAAATTATTCTCCTGAACATTCATGTTGGAAGCATGTTATTTGCTATTCTTCCTTAGTTGATTGCCAGATCAGAGAGCAGCAAGAATACCATGAATAGCATATAGTAGAGGTGAACAGGTCACAAATAACACATGGGCTGAAATTTGTTCTTTGATGAATAACAAATGTATTCATAGAAATCGAGATCCTTTCATGAACAGTCAGCAAAATATTGGCTAAATTTGTTAAAGCATGGAAATAGTGAATAGTTCAGAAGACAATAGCAGTAAAAAAATGTTCATCTGTAGAAATTATTCTTGAGGTTGTGATATATCCAGTATTGGCCAAAGCTAGAAGGTAATGTACACAGCCATAGGAGCTGTTTTTAGCAGTAAAATTGACTTCTTGTAATGTCCCTGGACAAACCATTACTATATCTGTTTCTCTTTAAATACCCTGAAGTCCTTAATCTCATTGGTCTCATAGGCACTTCAGTGCCTAAAGACTAGTACAGTAACATGTCTATGCCAAGTTGTCATGGGGAACAGGAGACAGTCTGCTTGCAAGCTTCTCTTGGTGGTGGGAGAATTTGGGGCAGCTGACAGTCTCCTCTCCCACAGTTGGTTTTATTGGGGATAGCTGGCTGGCTTCTCTTATAAGGGACTCAGGGGAGCCAGCCGCCATGTTGTCTGGCCTGCTTGAGGTTGTACACCTGGAATATCAGCTATGATATCAGATACAGAGTGCTGCCCTTCAGCATGTGCTATTGAACAAATCCAAATTTAAGCAACAGCACAAATCTAATCTAATTTTGATAAAGTGACCACACTTTACCATTCCATTAAACATCTGCGAGCATGTGTGTTAGGTTGGCAGTTAAAACTTAACTATTAATTACGAAGGATGGGTTTGAACCAAAGCCTCAGACGTAAATGCCCCTGGACTTCGGGGAATTTTGTGGCATAGACCCATCTTCACCAGTAAGGGTGATAGGGTGGTATCTTGGACCTGCCATAAAAAGGTCAGTCCTTGTTTTTGTGCACTTGGTGTAATATTATTGTTGACTACCCTTAAATGAAAGCATTAGGAAATTCTACTCACTCTAATCACATCATTCCCAATAAATAAAACCTACAGGGATGCTGTCAGTATAATTAAATGTAGGTGCATCTCTGGGATTCCTTGAGGAGGAAAAATTGTTTACAGTAGTTTAGAGGATAAATCAAGCATTTTTAACATGATGTCCATCCCCCCTCTCCCCATTCTCTTATATGTGTTGGAAGTTCTTTTTACTAGACATTGAATTGCAGCCTGGGGTATGTTGTACCTTGTCCCAAGGCAAATATTGTATGAAGAAATTTATTACAGGCTGACCCATTATTCTGACAGCTGTATTACTTTATCGGTTAAAGGCATGAGTGGAGCGTCGCTTGCACGTATGCAAGGAGAAGCTCAAAACCTTCAAATCTTTGTCTTAATATGTCTGTAGATTCTATGTATTTTTGGCTCCTTTGGAGGTAAGAGGGAGGCAGGGATGAAGGAGGTAGTGTTTTTCTCAAAAATGCCTTTCAGTTTTTTAAAATACATGTGAAATATTTGATTATAAGATAAAAATGGTGGTTAGTTCTGCCACTCACTTGAGACATAAATGTGATTTAGCAGAACAGTGTTCTTTGTATAGTTAAAATACAATATTTTGACCATGCTACCCACACATGCACAGAGGAAAGAATAGAAATTATCAGCACACAAGGGACCAAACAACAGGTTAACTAATAGTGAGATGCAGTAACTGGGAGCGTGGATGAAGGATACAATACTGTACATAACCAATTTTTCCAAGGATCAGAAAATTGACTGTTTAAAAAAAAAGTCAGTTGAGCCTTAGGCTGTAAAGATCATTAAGAACACATTTTAAAACGCCAATGGTAGCAATATTGATTTAGATTTAGAATGATAGTGTCTGACTTTCCTTTACATTATACTGTATGTCTGTTTCTAAGGTTTGTTTGATATTATAAAGACAAGAAAGTGAAACTCCTTTTTCCCTTTTATCTTTCAATTTCTCCTCTTATTACACTGTATCCCCCTATTCACTGCTCCCTGAGCTCTGCTAGGGATTCTTTGGAAGATTATAGTATCTACATCTCCTTGACTGTGTTCCTTCCATCAAAAATAAAATAAATTAATTAAAACGGTTTAACTACAACACTGACCAGTCAAATCCACAGGTGCAGTTGCCTAAATAATACAGATCATTATCTTAGAACTACTAACGAATTCCATAATAGAACCTGTTACTATAAGTACAAATTGCTGTCACTCCACTCTGGAAGGGAAGGTCTTTAATGAAAAGCACAGCGTTACATTCTACATAGCAAACAAGTTTGACATAATTCTTCCCTTATGAGGGTCTGGTGCAGCTGCTTGCTCAGTAATTGTGCTGTTGTCATTTGGGGGGCAGTACTCACCTGTGAATAACTGAAGGCATGGCATCTGAGGAAATACGGCGTGATTGAACATGAACTGAGTCAGTAAGGTCTTGTCATTCATGGAAGGGTAATCTTCAGTGATTTCTCTGGGCTATGACCTCTGATATGTGAGGGCAAATCCCCATTTACATGCATGTGGATATTGTCATGCACTCCATAGGTGTGCGTATATGTAAGAAAAAGGGGTTCACATTATGGGGAAAATGGTGATAATCTCCCATCTTAGGCCCATACTCTAAGCACCACCCATACCTCTGCCCATGTTCGCTTCCCAGTGCGTGTCGTGTCGTCTCCCTTCCTGGACAGTTCCCCAGTGTCATACCCTTCTCTCTGTCTCATCTCCTTGTTAGGAAAAGGAGGCAGAGAAATGGAGCAGGGGATGACAGAAAGAAGAAGGGAAGGAGCCCTGGCCACAGTGGAGGGTGGGAGTCCCAGTGCCCCTTCCTGTTGCCTGGGCTGTGGAGGAGAGGGCCCCAGAGATACCGTTAAATATCCCCTTACAGAGTTTGGATTCCAAAAACAACAGCATTGGGCCAGCGCATGAAGCTGAATATAAACAAACCAGTCTAGTTTGACTGCTAAGTTAAATGCGACAAGCAACTGACATAAACCACGCAAAATAAATTAGACTTCTAAATGTCTGTTTTAACTACACCTCTACCCCGATATAACGCTGTCCCCAGGAGCCAAGAAATCTTACCGCGTTATAGGTGAAACTGCGTTTTATCGAACTTGCTTTGATCCGCCAGAGTGCGCACCCCCCCCGCCCCGAGCACTGCTTTACCGCGTTATATCCGAATTCATGTTATATCGGGTCACGTTATATCGGGGTAGAGGTGTATCTAAAAGTGTTAATAGCAATGTAAGCAATCACTGATTCAAAAATTAGGCGTGACTTTGTCACTGCAGTTTATGATCAGAGAAGTGAGAACCAGGTGTTTTTCTTTATAGTTTTGAGATCTACAATCTAGAGAGGTGCACAGTAATCAATAACATGAAAATCTGATTTTCATCGTGTCCTAATCATATTTTTGGTATAATATTATGGCTGGGAGTAATATCTATTTCTATAGCTATAGCTCGGTATGCACTCACTAACTCAGGATAAATCATGTCACTACTGAAATAAGCGACCTAATATTTTATGATATGTCATGGCAATTGTATGAATAACTGTGCAATTAGTAAATTATTTGTGAAAAATCATGCTCTCATGTGTCACAAGGCAACTCAGAACTTAACTCGCGGTAAACCCATCTGAATAAAATTCTCCAACACAGCTTCAATTGCAAAAGTTTCCCAGGAAATTTCTATCATCCAAACTCTTTGAATTTTTCTTATGGCTGAATTCTGTCCTCACAACTCCCATTGGATTTCAATGCGAATCGCACCTATGTACATCAGAGGCAGAATTTGGCTCTTGGAAATATAGCGCTCTTGTAAAATTTGAACAGACACTAGGCCATAGATCTCTTTTAGGTGGCCCATGGAATCTAATGTTTTGAGAACCAAGTACTGGTAGATTGGGACTGGAAGGAGAGGGTCTTACTCTTATAAAGTGGTCTGTAAAATGAGAAATTTGGGATCCCATTGAAACAGGCTGTACTAGGTATTGAACACCGTACTTCATCAGCTTGGAAATTGTTCTGTGATGGGAATAAACAGACCTTTAAAAATACTAAAGTATTTCACAAGATCTCTCTTTTAGAAGGTGGCAGGGAGGGAAAGAAATAGGCAGCAGAATAAGAAAGGAAGTTCTGAACATGCTAAGCATGTCACTTGGGATAATATTGCCCGTGTTTGTTCCCAGTAAACACAACACCAGATCAAGAGCCGGAGGATAATCCTTCACTCTAAATTGTTTTCCTGTAATAGTTGAGGCTACACAGTAGCAAATCTGGAATGGGGAAGGCTATCCTCGTTGTCTTGCTTTGTTTGCAGATACAAGCATGATTTCATTGTACAAACATTTACTCCATTAATAGTAATTACTCCTAATCCTCCATTTTGTTTAATGGCAAAGCATTTCACTGACGTGCGTGCACACACACTCAAAAAAGTGAAGACTTTCAGATAGTAAAGACTAATTGAAACCTGGAAGAGGCTCCGGTGCTGTGTTTATGAGCTACCCAAAAATTATTACCGAGGTACCTTGAAAAGCGATACCTGGAAATGCTTGGACATGCATTTTGAATTAAGTTGCTTTGTGGCTCTTTCCTGCCCTGGTGGCATGTGTTTCATCACGCAATTTTATAGGAAAGCAGTAACGCTAGGGGTTTACTAAAGCAGAACATACGTATGTGTGTGTATATATCTGTATCTATATCTAAATAAATATAGATATATTGGACTTTCTGGGTACATGTGTTCAGGGCTGTAAAAGCAGCAGTGTGTCAGTTGTAGGAGGCAATGATCATGTTTCTTGCTCTGCAGTGGCTTGCTTTTCGGTGTGTCAGTTTTCCCCGTCTGTAAAAACCCAAGTTTATGAAGTGCTTTTAGGATGAAAATTGCTCTGTGCACAAAGTGTTATTTCCCCCCCTAAGCTAGAATGTACAAGTGTCTAGGCCTTGCAGTATTTAATGTACTTATGCTACCCTGTGACATAGGAAAGTGCTATTATCCCCATTTTACAGATGATGAATTGAGGCACAGAGAGACTGACTTGCCCACCGGTCACGCAGGAAGTCTGTTGTGCAGCAGGGAGTTGAATCTAAGTCTCCCAAGTCCCAGGGGAGCATCCTAATCAATGGACCAAACTTCTCTAGTGGATGGGTTTGTCTAGTATATACTAAATCTTTGGGAGAAGATGCAAAAGCTGCCACTGACTTGTCTGGGCAAGTTGATTAAATTGTGCCTCAGTTTCCCATTTCTAGAACGAGTAGGGTGATACTTTACAAAGTTGTTGTGAGATGTATTTATTAAAGCACTTTGAAGGTGGAAGATGTTATACTCTGAGGGACAAATTCAGCTCTGATACTCATGCACAACTCTCATTGCTCAAAGAATTGAAACCTATGTGATTCTGGATCTTTGGGTTATTTAAACCTTGTCAGATTCTAAATGAAATATGTAGGCTTACATATTGGTAAGTAACCAAATAAAATGAGAATTCATGTGACTAAAAATGACTTTGTATGAAATTAGCTAATTCCTATGTGTTTTCTATTCTCACCTCCCCCAGTCCATTAGGCGAAAGTCAGATTAGCTCAGTGACTGTTTTCAGACCTCTTTTCTGTTCCCCCAAATAAATTTATATGACTTAAAGAGAGGGAACGCCAGGCAGAACCTTATTCCTGCTGGGGACAGGAGTTGCATTTGTTGAATTTCTGTGCTGGTGAATAACACCCCACAGTGTTCTATATGGAAAAGTGTGTGGGTGGCAATTTAAATGGTAAACAAAGGCAAACAGGGAAGGAGGATAGTAGTTCTGCTTATGCTTCTTATTACTTGAGTTCTCCCTAAAATGTTGCTCATAGAAGATTAGCAGCAATAAACATCTCAAGAGGAACAATTTGTCAGATCTTATGATTTTAGGGTCATAAACTTTAATTAAAGGTTTCTTTTGTCCATTTGAAAGTAACCTTATGGATGTAATTCAGGAACTTTCACTCTCATCTTGCAATAATACAAATTCAAGAACCTTACCTCCAGCCCTTCCACATCACCTCAGAGATACTAACTTCATGGCTTCATTGAAAGCATTTATATTCTCAGCAGCAGCACATCCTTCGGCCTGCGCCGCTTCCCGCAGCCCCCATTGGCCTGGAGCGGCGAACCGCGGCCAGTGGGAGCCGCGATCTGCCGAACCTGCGGACGCAGCTGGTAAACAAACCGGCCCGGCCCGCCAGGTGCTTTCCCTGAACAAACGGTGGACCGGCTTTGAGAACCACTGGTCTAGTGGAGAGGGTGCTGGCCTCAGAGTCAGGAGACAGGAGTTCTTTTGAGTAGTGTCCCCTGGGGTGCTCCACTTCAGGTGAGCATGCGCCTTTGATCAGAGATTTTTGGTAGCAGTGCCCATTCAGTCTGCACATGGGTCCTATGCATCATTGTGCTCCGTACTGATTATATGTAGGGCTGCACCGGCGAACTGCCCTTAGTTCCTTTTCAACCGACTTATGGCCTACGATGGAGTGTCTGGCAGTGACCGCCTTCTACTTCATAACTATAGCCTCAAATTCTAATTTTAAAATTTGATTTTCAGTCAGTGTAGTTTAGTTTATCTTGATTTAACTTTGATTTTATTTTGAGGGACTCCATTTCCATGCCCCGCCCCCTTCCTCTCCCCCCCATTCAGAGGGGTTTTGTTCAGGAGTTCTCTTCTACTGGTATGCTGGGATTTCTGTGATTCAGATGCTGTCTTGACTGCTTGGAAGCTATCTCGTCAGCAATGGACATTCCCACTGTGTCCACTGTCTGGGTGATACCCACATCCCATCAAAGAGCAAGATCTGCTCAGCTTTTAAAAGCAGATCCTGTAAAAATTGGGAGATTAAACTTAAGCTTCTCATGGTGGAACGCTCCCTCTGACCAGACTCAGGTCCAGGCCTGGATACCACCCTTGGACATTGACCTCCAAGCAAACAGAGTGCCCCATCAACCTCAGAACATAGACCTTCACTGGGTAAGAGCTCTGATAATTCCCTTAGAGCTTCCAAGAAGAGCTCTTCATCTCTCCGCAGAGAACCTACCTCAAAGAAACCTGTGTCACAGTCAAAATTGGAGACTTCATGTTCCAGAAAGGCTGGAGGTAGCAGGTGTCTCTGGTACCGGCAGCTCGTCAAAGTTCCCTTCTCTTGGGGCCAAAGCAATAAAACTGTGGAACTGGTGTATAGCCAATTACATTCTCATTTCAGCTTCTTATCTTTCAGGCATACAGAATACCATGGGCAATATTCTGAGCAGACATTTTTCTCTGGACTATGAGTGGGAATTGAACACTCAGATCCGCAGATAGATATTCCTGACATGGAGGTTTCCCCGTGCGGACCTTTTCCCGACTGCCATCAACAGGAAGTGCAAAAGGTTCTGTTCAAGAGGAGGTCTGGTTCCTCATTTTTTGGGAGATGCCTTCCTCATCCCTTGAACAAGGGACCTTCTTTATGCATATCTTTGATTGGATTACTGAGCTAGTGGATGGGGGGAAGCAGTAGATGTGATATACCTTGATTTTAGTAAGGCTTTTGACACAGTTCCACATGACATTCCCATAAGCAAACTAGGGAAATATGGTCTAGATGAAATTACTATAAGATGGGTGCAGAACTGGTTGAAAGACCATACTGAAACAGTAGAATCAATGGTTTGCTGTCAGATTGAGGGGTATATCTAGTGTGGTCTCTCAGTGGTCGGTCCTGAGTCTGGTGCAGTTGAATATTTTCATTAATGACTAGGATAATGGAGTGGAGAGAATGCTTATAAAATTTGCAGCTGATACCCAGTTGGGAGAAAAGATGTTCTAATTGCTAAAACTTGCAACGTGGGCATAAGTGCACTCCTTTTCCAAACACTATGCTCTGATATCTGTCTCTAGATCAGACGCGGCTGTTGGCACAGCAGTCCTTTCTGGAGTGTTGGATCCTGTTGTGAAGCCCACTCCTCCTAACAGGAGATACCGTTAGGATGTGACCTGAAGTGAAACACCCATAGGGATGCCATTGAAAGAAGACGGGAAGAGGTAACTTACCTTGTGTAGTAACTGGAGTTCTTTGAGATGTGTGTCCCTTGGGGTGTTTCAAGACCCACTCTCCTTCCTCTCTGCTTTGAAGTTTCCTCTCCGCATCTTTGTGGTGGAGAAGGAACTGAGGGAAGTTCTCCAGTGCAGCCCTATATATCCTTGGTACGGGGCACAAGGATGTGTAGGAAGTATGCGCAGGCTGAACGGGCATTGCTACCAAAAACATTTCTGATCAAAGGCACATGGAGCGCATGTGCACCTGGAGTGGAGCATCCAGAGGGACGCACATTGCAAAGAACTCCAGTTACTGCACAAGGTGAGTAACCTCTTCTCCTGTTCTTGCTTCTGTCATTGACCTTCTGTGTGACTGCAAGCAAGTCACTTCCCCTCTCGGTCTTGCCTAGTTAGAATGTAAGTTCTTTGGGGCAAGAACTGTCTTGTATTTTTTTTGTACAGGTTCTAGTGTATTGTGGCCTCGGTGTCAGTTGGGTCCTCTCAGTGCTACTGTAATATAGACAATAAGAAGGTGGCCCTTTTGTGTCACACACTTGAACACTTCATTCTTGGAAATGATCATCTGTTTCCCAATATCTTCTTGTCTATAGCGACTGTTTGGGCATGTTTTAAAAACTGCTGCTTAGATTGTCAAGGGGTGCTCAGAAGACCTTCTCCTCTGATTGGCCATATACCTTTGCAGTTCTCTGACTTGTATGGAGTTCAAGGCTGCTGTGTCAACCTAGATCCCCTGCTTTGCTGCGGGAAGTAGCTACATAGAGACTTCTACATACTGCTGCTTTCCTGATTTGATTTTTGCCAGAGAGGAACCTGCTTATGTCATTTTTAAAGATCTTTCCATAGCCACTTGATTACATTAAATAAATGGGATAATTGAGTGATCTTCCAAAAGTACATCAAAAAATAACTATCACTAGTGTTTTCTACTAATGTAGCAGTTTTTACTGGCAGTTTCCCCTTTGACTGGTGATTAGACTTGGAGGCACAATGCATGCATTCTCAGTAGAAGGCAGCCACTCTGAGAAAGGCAGCCAACCAGTCATAACTTTACCTGCATTCATATAAACATTATAATGAGCCTGGCTTTTGTTACTTACGCGTAGTAACTGGATTATTATACATGATCAAGCTCTGGTTCCAAACACTTTCCCTTTTTGAGCAGATAATTTGTTGCCTGTGTTGATGCTGGAGAAAAATCTTCACAGGGAAATTGCCTCTCCGGATGATTGACTTGTGTCCAGGCCACTTACTTACGTTGTGATGCAGTGTAGCTGCTGAGCTGTTCTTATTTAGCCCATGGCCTGTGTAGAAAAATAGCCTGTTGCGTAATAGGTCATGTCAAAATGCTTTACCAGTACAACCAGCCATTATTAGAAGATTGCTCTCTTGCCTCACATAGAGCTTGACTTGCAATGTGGGTGGCTCATGTGGAAATCTAGCCCTGTGTTTTGCAGCATTAGCATCAAAGATGTTTCATTGGGGGGGGGAAATCTTAGCTGCTTGTACCCTCTCTGACCTCTTACCCCTACAGAAAGAACTTAACTAAAAGACTTAGAACTTTTAATATCAATGAGATGCTTTAATAGGTCTTTTTAAAAAAATAAAATTAATAATCCTGGAGTTACCAACACCAACCATTCAAATATCATGCATGAGTCAGATGCCAAAATATCATAAGATTGCTTTAAAAATCATGAGATAAAATTCATTTGGGGTTCCTTTTATTTGCCTTCTGGTTTTTGAGCCTTTACAGTTTGCTTGGATCATATATTCAAGCCTTTCTCCACAATTATGTGGGTTAATAACTTAATTTTTTTTTAATAAAGGTTGAGATTTCTGTCTAAGAATCACTTGTGTGCAGGAGGTGTGACTTAAGTAAATATTAACTATTGCTAACATCATGATACAATCAAACAGTCCCTCCGACCAGTGCAATTCAGTAACTTTTTTCAGATGATGACTGCTATTACTGCCGTGCCAAACTACGGTCGCAACTAGCCTGTACAGTCTTAGGAGCATACTGCATGCACAGGGAATTCAGCTGGCCCTTTTAACAGTGCAGAGTGCTGGGTAGATAGAACAGATCAGCTCTTCTCTTAGGATCTTGAGGGCTCATACTACAGGGGAAATCTGCTTCTGAGGCCTTGTCGGCATTGGAGATTTCAGCCAGTGATAGGAGCCCCTCGTGGAAACCCCCTAGTGCAGACGGGCAAAGCTGCTATAAATGGCATTTTGCACTTTGAGGAAGCTCATCCCTACCTACCTCAAAGAAACTTGTGTCACAGTCAAAATTGGAGACTTCATGTTCCAGAAAGGCTACTGCTGGGGCAGCCAGTGTCTCTGGTACCGGCAGCTCGTCAAAGTTCCCTTCTCTGTGTGCCGAAGTAATAAAACTGTGGAACTGGTATATAGCCAATCACATTCTCATTTCAGCTTCTTATCTTCCAGGCATACAGAATACCATGGGCAATATTCTGAGCAGACATTTTTGGCATTTTGCACTTTGAGGAAGCTCATCCCTACCTACTGGGATAAGCAGGAAAGCTGGATGGGGGCAAACTGTAGCCTTACCTGTTTCCGTTAAAGGTTTAGATTGGTTCAATTGCCCTGGGAGCTAGCACCGATAGATGTAACCAGCGCAAATCGCTAGTGCAGATGAGGCCTCGGCAGTAGCTTTAGAAAGTTTGTGTGTATTTTGATAGTGGGAGGAAAGTCTTATTTTCATCGATTCATAGATCTTTAAGGCCAGCAGGGAGCATTATGATCATCTAGTCTGACCTCCTGCATAACTCAGGTCACAGAACCTCAAGCAATAATTTCTGCATCAAGTTTATATTTTATTTATCAATGTTTTAAAAAGATCAATCACTGGATACAGCAATAAAAAAAAATTAAAAATGTGCAGAGGGCCAGTGTACGGCAGGCATAAAAAGTAATAGTCAAGTGGTTAAACTGTTGAATAGTGTTCAGTTTATCATCTCCCTGGGCATGGTTTTGCTAACAGTGCTGAGGATATTGGCAAAGGCCTGTGCTGATAATTACTTCCAAAATACAATTAAATATGAACATGGTGCTAGTGAGGTGCTAATTGGTTTACTAATAAACTACAGTCTCCTCACTTAAGATTTCCCATGACCATCAGATTAGAGCATTTGATACAACACTTCTCCATAAGTGGAGACCTGTGATCAAACTGGAGAGATATGAAAAGTTTACCTGGGTAGACTGATCGTCCTAGGGATGGCAGGGAGAATGATGGTTTTGTGGTTCAGGTATTCAGGAAACCTGGATTCAATTCTTGGCCCTGCCACAAACTTCTTATCTGACTGTGGGCACTGTACTTAATCCTACTGCACCTCAGTTCGTCCTTGTCTAAAAGGGGGACAATAGTACATCCTTTCTCCTATCCCTCATCTCTTTAGATTGTCCCTGACCATATTATAATATGGTTTGATGTAGGTGGACCACCCCCTGATGGTTATAATGATAACACTGATGTTAAACTATGATCAGTTTGCCTGTTTAGACAGGTCCTTGTTGTATAGAAAGCCCAACTACCTTATTTCTTCTAAGACTTTTCTTCAGAGCTTTTATGTAAGCAGTAAATGTTTTCTGTAACCAGGCTGCGGAAATAACATAACAACATAAGTTAGCATCGCTAGTCTTGTGGAAGGAGGGTGACTATTTTTTGAATGAATTACATGCTTGTGAAAAAGTACCGGCTCAACAGGCCTGGAGAGTGAAGTCAGCTGTTTGTCCACTGAACAGATGCAGCAGAACTAATATCAGCTTCTCTTCACAGTCTTGGCAATGTGCCCCAGTGCTCTTTTGGGATAGACCTCCTCTGCAGGTTTGTCTGCAGTACAATAAAATTGGGGGAACCCAGTTACAACACAGTTGTTCCCTGACCCTGCTATGTCGTGGTTAGCGTGTATCCATATTACATAACTGAGCTAAAGCTTTGGTTGTGTCTAAAGCTCATGCCTATCTGGGAACACAACCCAGCCGCGACATTGTTCAAGCTACATGTTTAAACTCGGCCCCTCTAATTTGGGTTGTGTTTTGTAGTGAAGAGAATCCTTAAAGGGGAGAAGATATCTAACAGCCTTGTCCATTGAGTCATTGGCCTGAAACTACCTTTTAAGGATTCCAGTGTGATGAAGCTTTTCAATGAGGACACAACCAAACTGAGGCCAAGAATCTTCAACAGGCTACTAACCGGCCACCATCGGTATACAACATGCGAATGTAGAGTAATCAGAAACAGGAATAGTCGCACTGTTAAAAACAAATTGACCATTTTTCCAAACATTTAGCCATTTGTAAAAACAGAATGCAGTTATTCTTATAGATGTAATGTTTCATAGATTTTAGTGCCAGAATGGATCATTAGGTCATCCCTTAATATAGGGCTCCAGACTTAGCCGGAGTGTAAGCAGATGCAGCTCTGTAGAAATTAATGGAGATACACATCCAGTGTTTGGCCCCAGCAGGTGTTAAATTGAACATAATTTGAAGCCTATTTGCTGCCTCAAATAGTTGGAGCCTTTGATTTCTCCTGTAACTACTCTTAGGAGTTGATTTTTATCAAAGTTTCATTATATAAGTCTTTTTCAACCTTGAGATGATAATGCATCCTTGTGCAAAATCTACTTCCCACTGAAATCAATGAATAGCAAGGCCTGATTGCTTTCAGGGTGCCTGCATTGTTACAAGGTTAACTAAAAATTAAAGGGACAGATCAGCTATTGGCTTGAGTAACTCCATTGGGAAAGTATGGACATAAACATATCTGCATTGTAAATGATGCAGAGTAGTTGCTGACACTGTTGAGATTCTGACCTTTGTTGTAGAAGGGTTTAAATGCATTAACTAGTCCTAAAGGGCTGTTACATGGATGCCCCATTTGCTCAATAGAATAAACTATTGCATTGAACATACCTTGTAGTCGTTATGGGTCACATTTGTATGTGATGACGAGTAGGCTGCTGGCACGATCTGTACCTATCATGCTAATCAGTACTGTACCACAGTTTCCTTGTACTCCCCCATGTTTGTATCCATCTGTTGTCTTTTGTCTTAAACTTAGACTGTAAGTCCTTTGGGATAATTTTTTTTCTGTTTCTACAGCACCTAATAATCATGTGTATGTTCTACTCTAAAAGGAAGTCTTCATCCAAAAATTTAACTGAACCTTTTTAGAAGCTTGAAAAAGGTATAGATAAACTTTTACAACATTTTTAATATGCCTCTGCACTTAATGATTTTGTTTGGAATAAGAAAGAGAAAGGCCACAGAAAGGTCTATTCTTGAAATTTTTCTAACCAGTTTGGAACCAGGAAGAACTGGAAATCTCTCAGGATTTTTAGATCAAAGATGTTTGGCAGGTATGTCAGCTGTGCATACAAGCCCAAACCTCTGAGAATTTTGAGGTTTGCCCAAAGCTAGTCACAACTAATGATGTCAAAAAAAGTTGATGCACGTTTTGCCTTTGAAAAACAGGAAACTTGCAACAATATGTAAAATGTATTAGATTTTAAAGTGGTTTGGGGATGAGAAACTGATCAATTTGGGTCTTCCCTACCCTGCGCTTTTCTTCTTAAAAATCTCCTCTTTTGCTATATCTGATACAGCTGCACCAGTGGAAGCAAGGGTGCTCTTGGCCTGCTTGCATTTTAGCCACTGGCTTTGAGTAGATGGCTCAAGCATCACCAGGCAATCTGCCCTGGTTCTTTACTGTTTGTACACCAGTGGAGCTGCACCAGAGACAGTGGTGGGAAATTTCTAAGAAATGTCTACTGCAGATGCAGTAACAGAGCCAGCTGTATTTAAGCACAGGACACAAAGCAGCATTCTGCTGTCTGTTATTCGAGAAAGTATTTTTTTTTAATCTTTAACCCCATTACTACTTAAAAATAATAAAAGATGATGATACTATGTATTTAGTACTTTCTGCGTCTTTGACCTAAGTTCTGATTGTGCTCATTTGAGTTGTACCAGCTAGTCAGAGTTAATTGAGTATAAGTGGCCTGATCACCCTCCGGAGATTTGTGCATGCAATTCCCATTGAAATCATTGGGAGTTGCATGCACGTCTTCTGGGATGAATCCAGGTCCTAGGTTTGTCTTCACCCAGAATAGTGGCCCCAGTTTACTGCTGGCAAGTGGGTAGAATGGTGCAGGGTTGGCTGTTGGTTCTTTCTGTTTTATTTATGTTTATGTATAAAAACATGATGACCATATCCATTATCTGATTAAGGAATTCCAGTTTTGCACTTGCAATCTGGTTTGCTTCAGGAAAACAGATTGGTTCAAGCATAGGAAATTTCTTCACCTGTGTCTAGGGTTAC
>NW_020664498.1:1283371-1360782 GCF_002925995.2 Terrapene triunguis | reverse complement strand
CCCCCCCCCCTTACCTGCTGCCTGCTTCCCGCGAATCAAATTTTCGCGGGAAGCAGGGGAGGGGGCGGAGTTTGGGCGGGGGCGTGGGCGGGGCGGGGGGCGGAGCCGGGGCCCCGTGGAGTGTCCTCTTTTGGGACACTCCACATATGGTAACCCTACCTGTGTCACTAGTAGTATTTTAGGCCCTGATCTAACACTGAGCTCTGAACAGTCCCACTGTACATAGTTCCTTTAAAGACCACAGCCCCTCATTGATTTAAATAAAAAAATCCATGGTAAAATCCATGATCCTGCACTGGGACATAAAGGACAAAGCTTTTGATTGTTGGATTTAATATGTAGGTGGCTTGTGATATACAGCAGGTCAGACTATATCATTTGGTGGTCCCTTCTGGCCTTAAAGTATCATTCTGTGTAGTGCATGCCTTAATTTCCAGCTTGGAGACAGATACTAGGTTTGCTCATACCACTTTCTCTTCAGTTAGTTATAAGTACATAAGAATGGCTATAGTGGGTCATAGCAGTGGTCTGTGTAGCCGAGTATCCTGTTCTGACAGTGGCCGGTACCTGATGCTTCAGCGGGAATTAACAGAGCAGGGCAATTTTGAGTGATCCACCCCCTGTCATCCAGTCCCAGCTTCTGGAAGTCAGAGGTTTAGGAACACCTGGAGCAGGTGCACATTGCATCTCTGATCATCTTGGCTAATAGCCATTGATGGACCAATCCTCCATGAACTTACCATGTTCTTTTATGAACCCTCTTATACTTCTGGTCTTCACAACATCCCCTGGCAATGAGAGCCACAGGTTGACTGCATTGTGAGAAAAATTACTTCCTTTTGTTTCTTTTAAACCTGCCGCCTGTTCATTTGATTGGGTGACCCCCGGACTTGTGATATGTGAAGGAGAAAATAACACTTCCTTATTCACTTTCTCCACATCAGTCATGATTTTATAAACCTCTATCATATCCCCGTTAGTTGTCTCTTTTCCAAGCTGAAAAATCCCAGTCTTATTAATCTCTCTGCATATGGAAGTTGTTCCATACCCCAAAATCATTTTTTCTGCCTTTCTCTGCATCTTTTCCAATTCTAATATATATTTTATAATGAGGTGACTAGAACAGTGTGCAGTATTCAAAATGTGGACTTATACTGTGACATTATGATATTTTCTGTCTTATTATCTATCCTTTTCCTAATGGTCCCAAACTTTCTGTTAGCATTTTTGACTGCTGCTGCACATTGAGCGGATGCTTTTAGGCAAATACTCATGATAACTCTAGATCTCTTTTTTGAGTGGCATGGCTAATTTAGAACCCATCATTTTGTATGTATAGTTAGGATTCTTTTTCCAACATGTATTACTTTGCCTTTATCAACACGGAATTTCATCTGCCATTTTGTTGCCCAGTCACCCAGTTTAGTTAGATCCCGTGTAACTCTTTGCAGTCAGCTTTGGACTTACAAAATTATTCAAGATAGTTATCATCTGCAAACTTTGCCACCTAACTGTTCACCCCTTTTTCAGATCATTTATGAATATGTTGAGCAGCACTAGTCCCAGTACAGATCCTTGGAGATCCCGGCTATTTACCTCTCTCCATTGTGAAAATTGATCATTTTTTTTTGTTTCCTATCTTGTAACCAGTTACTGATCCATGAGAGGACCTTCCCTCTTACCCCATGACATTTTACTTTGCTTAAGAGCCTTTGGTGAGAGATCTTGTCAAAGCGTTCTGAAAGTTCAAGTATACTATATCTACTGGATCGCTCTTGTCCACGTGATTGTTGACTCCCTCAAGGAAGTCTAATAGATTGGTGAAGTATGATTTCCCTTTACAAAAGCCATGTTACAAAGCCATGTTGACTGTTCCAACATATCATATTCATCAACCAATTTACCAGTACAGAAGTTAGACTTACTGACCTGTAATTGCCCGGATTACCTCAGGAGCCTTTCTAAAAATCGATGTTACAGTAGCTATCCTCTAGTTATCTGGTACAGAGGCTGATTTAAGTGATAGGTTACATACCACAGCTAGTAGTTCTGCAGTTTCTCATTTGAGTTCATTGAGAACTCCTGGAGGAATTCCATCCTGGTGATTTCTACTATGTATCAGTTTGTTCCAAAATCTCCTCTATTGACAGCTCAGTCTGAGACAGTTTCTCAGATTTGTCATAGAAAAAGAATGCCTCAGGTATGGAAATCTCCCCCTCATCCTCTGCATTGAAGACTGATCCAAATAATTCATTTAGCTTCTCAGCAAAGGTCTTGACTTCCTTGAATGTTCCTTTAGCACCTTGGTCCATCAGTGACCCCACTGACTTGTTTGGCAGGCTTCCTGAATCTGATATCCTTAAAAAAAATGTACTGTTAGTTTTTGTGTCCTTAACTAGTTGCTCCTCAAATTCTTTCTTGGTCTGTTTTAGCATACTTTTACACTTCACTTGCCAGAGTTTATGCTTCTTTCTATTTTCCTCACTAGGATTTGACTTCCAGTTTTTAATGGAGAGACATTTAACAGTTTATCTTTCTGGTTCTTCTACACTAGCAAAATTTTATATCATTTGCAAATTCTGCAAGTGAAGTAAGAACTGTCATCACAGATTTTAAAAGATGTTTATTAAAGAGTTTTCGTTGATATTAGGCTTTTCAAAATTTTAATTTAACCAAAAAACCTGCCTTTCAGACATTAGCCACCTGACCAGAGAGTCCCTTTGCTTTTTGTTTGTTTGTTTGTTTGTTTTTAATTTTGAAGAAAAGAAATGGGCTGTTCTTGGAAGCAATGCAGCATTCATATTTCGGGTTTCTAGTTTCCAAGCGATTAGCTATAAATATATGTGGAGTGGGATTATTGATATTAGAACTTTTGCTTATTTTCTCATTCAAGCAAATGGATGTGCCGCTGACCCAACCTCCTGTTTCTGCTGTTGCTGTGTGGTCCAGAGCTACATGCCATTGGTGAGAGAACAGGGACAAGACAACGTTGGGACGCCTTGTGGCTTTTCAGGAGTGTCTAGAAAATGAGAGCTAAAGCCATTTTATCGTACTTCATGGATGATTTTGTAGCCACTCTGGAACCTTCAGCTTAGTGTGATAGAACACTAGTTTTATTTAATAGTGTTCTGATTGAAGTCTGAGTCTTGCAGGTCCCAGTGGATTTGAAGGGAAAGTATAACTCCAAGAAAACCCTCCCCCACCATGACATGCTCCTTGCAGGTTTTATGAGGCTTTTGGTAAGCCTGTTTGCTTTACTGGGCCTTTAGAATTGGAATGAACATTTTTCGAGATTTACCATTAATTTTAATTCCAAAACCAAATTTGCTGATTCTTATTTCTACATTTATTCAGCTCAAAGTGTTCAGATGCCAGGTGTTTCCACAAATCAGCTCTCTGCTACAAAGCTTACATTTGAAATATAAACACAAGTACCTAAGGGAGAGCTGATGTATTTTCCTTTCTGCTGTATTACCATTATTCTATTTTTAAGGAAGAGAATAAACTGCAATTTTGAGTAGAGCAATGTGTTGAAAAATAATGACCAGTTTTAAAAATGACTACATTTTTAGTACCTTGTGTACCATGCTCAGATCTGTATTACAAAACAAGTACTGTCTGTGTTTTAAACAAACATGGTGATTGTGTCTGGCCAGTGAGGAACTGGTGCAATGTAGATTTTTTCTAAAAACACATTTTGCACACCCAAAGCTTATTCATTATAGACATCTGAGGTGCTATAACCAGTGAATGGATTTTGAGATATAAAGCATGATTCCCAAAAGTCATGGGATGGTGGGAAAATCTCCAGGATAGGCCCTGTTTCAGAAAAGGACTTAAGGACATGCTTAACTTGAAGCACAAGAGTAACCTTTGCTGTATTCAGCAAAGCTTTTAAGCATGTGACTTGAATGGGAGTTAAATGCATGCTTAACATTGACCACATGTTTTGCATACTTTGGTTCTATGCTGAATCAGGGCTGTAATATTAGGAAAAATTGTACAAGTTAGATACAGGGGAATAAACCCTGCCCTAGCAGCCCCAGTGGCGTGTGGGGACCTGCCAGTCCAGGGAGCCCTGCAAAAACAACTGTTGCCACGGAGGTAATTGCAGAAAGGCTGACGCTTCCTCTACAGCTGACTGCTTGTGGTGAAAGAACATAAAATAAGAATGGCTATACTGGGTCAGACCAATAGATCGTCAAGCCCAGTGTCCTGTCTCCTGGCAGTGGCCAGTGCCAGATGCTTCAGAGAGAATGAACAAAACAGGGCAATTTCAAGTGATCCATCCCTTGTCATCCAGTCCCAGCTTCTGTAAGTCAGAAGTTTAGGAACAGCCGGAATATGGGGTTGCATCTCTGATCATTCTGGTTAATAGCCATTGATGGAATTATCCTCAACGAATTTAAATACTTCTTTTTTTTAACTTAGTTTTACTTTTGGCCTTTACAATGTCTCTTACAAAGTCTCCAGGCCGTGAGTGACCATGTGTTATGTGAAGAAGTACTTCCTTTTGTTAGTTTTAAACCTGCTGCCTATTAATTTCATCAATTGACCTCTGGTTCTTGTGTTATGTGAAAGGGGTAAATAAAACTTGCTAATTCTCTTTCTCCACACCATTCATGATTTTATAGACTTCTAACATAGATTCATAGATTCATAGTCTCTAGGACTGGACGGGACCTTGAGAGGTCATCGAGTTCAGTCCCCTGCCCTCATGGCAGGACCAAATACTCTAGACCATCCCTGATAGACATTTATCTAACCTACTCTTAAATATCTCCAGAGATGGAGATTCCACAACCTCTCTAGGCAGTTTATTCCAATGTTTAACCACCCTGACAGTTAGGAACTTTTTCCTAATGTCCAACCTTAACCTCCCTTGCTGCAGTTTAAGCCCATTGCTTCTTGCTCTATCCTTAGAGGCTAAGGTGAACAAGTTTTCTCCCTCCTCCTTATGACACCCTTTTAGATACCTGAAAACTGCTATCATGTCCCCTCTGTCTTCTCTTTTCCAAACTAAACAAACCCAATATTTCATATCTTACATATCTTCCCCTTTCCCCTGCACCCAATTAGTTGTCTCTTTTCTAAGCTGAACAATCCAATCTTTTATATTTCTCCATATCCCTAATCATTTTTTGTCCTTCTTTGTACCTTTTCCAATTCTAATATACCAGTAGCTCTTTAAAGATGAGCAACCAGAACGGCATGCAGTATTCAAGGTGTGGTTGTACCATGGATTTATATAGTGACATTATGATAATTTGTCTTATTATCTATCCCTTTCCTAATGGTTCCTAACATTCTGTTAGCTTTTCTGACTACCACTGCTCGTTGAGCAGATGTTTTCAGAGAACTAGACATGATGACTCTGAGATCTCTTTCCGGAGTGGTAACATCTAATTTAGATTCCCTCATTTTGTATATATAGTTGAGATTCTTTTTTCCAGTGAGCATTACTTTGCACTTATCAACATTGAATTTAATCTGCCATTTTGTGGCCCAGTTCACCAAGTTTTGTGGCAGAGGAGGAACAGCAGGGAATGGTGGAGGGGAAGGGTAGGACCAGGAGTAGTAGAGGAAAGCTGCCAGATCTCAGCTGTCACTGCAGGAAGTTCCCTACACTGCCAGAAAAATTGTGTAGCTGCTTTCATGTTTTTCCTTTCCACCAGCCCATGCGGTGGCCCCTGGAGCAGCCAGCCAAGGGATTAGCACATATAGGAAGGCAGCCACCCACACTAGGGCGTGGTAAACAGTGATGGCAGCTTCCTTTACTAACCTCAAATGCAAGTGGGCAGAGAAACTTGGGTGAGGGACAAAGCCAGCAGGAACTCGTAGGATGGGGCTGGTGAGGAGCCACCAGGAGCAGGCCAAGGGTTAGACAGACATTTTAGGAAGGATGGGAGGATTTTCAAAGCTGTGTAGGAAACCCTCTTTAAAGCTGTGCTTGGGGCCTATGTAAATATTACCATGGCCTTAGTATATTCAGAGAATATTAATTAATAGCCAATAACATGGCATGGGAACTCTGGAATAAAGGGTCTTGTTTCTGGTTATGCCCCTCATTTTCTCTGTTTCATGGGGTTCTCCATTTTATTCATCAGTAAATGGCTATACAATAATACCTACATAACAGAGTAGGCATTATGAGAATCAAGTACCTTTTTATATATATATATATATATATATATATAAAGATAAGAATCCAGGTAAAATAAAGGTAGCAGTACTGGATTCCTATCCCTTCTCTTCCCCCCACCCCCACAAAGAAAAAATAAATTTTGAAATGGAATACATTATTTATCAATTAGATCAAACTTATTTGATCGCCCCCCCTTCTTTGTGTCTGTACACCCCCCCACAAGTACATATACCGCCACCCACCTCTGAAGGCAGAGCAGAGCGCAGTGGCTGTTCACCGGGCGCCTAGGTCTGAAGGCAGTGTCATGCCAGCAGTAGCACAGAAGTAAGGGTGGCAATGTGAAAAGTGATATTTATCAATATCACTTTTCACCGCAGACTTAGCACCCCATTGCCACCCTTACTTCTATGCTGCTGCTGTCACAGCTGGAGCCCTGCTGTCTCCAGGTGACGGATTTTGTGTGTGTTGGGGGGCAGAGCCTGAGCCCAGGCTGCCTCCCGGTGGGGGATTGGGGCGGAGAGCCTGGGTGGCTGGCTGTCAGCCCCAGGTTGGTGGGGCTTTGGCTGTCCCTTTTATCCTCGCCTCCCAGATGTGCGCGACCATTCTGCCTCAGCCACCTGGGGCTGACAGCCAGCACTCAAAAAACAAAAAAAAAAAAAAAAAAAGGGCACACAGCTTGCGCTTCCCTTGACACATCTGTGTCCTGTGCCTCTCTAGGTAGGCCAGCACCATAGTTTGAGAACTGCTGATTTAGATCAACCTTAGTAACAGGGACATTTTTGTAACATTTTTAAGTTAAACTTGTTGCACAACCTATACTGTTCAAGGTGTTTCACAGCCAAGAATTCATAAACTGGGCTAACTAAACATTAACTAAGAGGAAAGATGTTTTTGTGAATATGGCTGTATTTTAAAAATGTGAAACTATAAATAAAGGCACAGGACTGGGACTTGGGAGCTCTGGGTTCAGTTTCTGGCTCTGCCACATACTCCTTGTGTAATCTTTGTCAAGTCACTTAGCCTCTCTGTGTCTGAGTTCTCCATCTGTGATAATACATCTTTTCTCACAGTCCCCCTTTGATGGACATGTCTATTTAAACCCCAATCCTGCAAAGATAGGTACATGCTGGCATTGCTTTTAATGCATAAAGTTAAGCTTGTGCTTAAGCCTTTGCAGGATCATTGTATTAGGTTGTGAGCTCTTTGGGGAGGGATTCTCCCTTATGGTGTGTTTGTACAATGTCCAGTTGAGGCCTCTCAAGGTTACTGTAATAAAAGTAACAAATAATTATAAATAGATACTATGGTGTTTTTGCTCGAGTCTCAGAAGGTCGCAATCAACATCCAGGAAAAGAAGATAGAAGTCAGACTGGAGAGAACCAGGGCTACCTTTCCTTGATGTTGAAAATTTCCTTTTATTGGTTATTTGGCAGGTAAGCTCTTCAGTGGGCAAATGGTATTTTATCAAAGCAAACCACTTGTCCAGTCTTTTGCTGGAGTCCCACTACTTAGTGCTGTGCCCTTCCCCCCCCCCCCCCCCCCCGTTACCCCAAGTTGTTTTTTTTATACACACAATAGATTTCAATCTAAATGTAGGGTTTTTTTGAGCATAAGTATTTTCAATCGAAAAAGCGACAATTTGTGACACTCTGCGGTGTGCTTTTTAATCACATCGGGCAGCATCCCAGGGGTGCCACTTTACCATTGCAACCAGCCAGCAACTTAAACTTAAATAGGATTTTAATGGAGACCCTGGTGAGGAGGTAGTAAAACATCCAGGAAGGGCACTAAAAGCTACCTTTGTTACTTTTAGCTTCTGTGCTGCAAGAACTCTTTTCAAAGACTACTTTACGCTGCAGTGAAACACAACTCTTAAGGGTTTTCTCTTCTCCTACGTCCCCTCCATTTTCTTTCAGATCAAGCTGAGAGTTGTTTTTGTTCTTCAGTGAGTCTGAAAAAGCCAACCGGAGAACAGTTACAGATGCTATCCATTAAGATCAGCTTCCTCCCTTTAGCCACTCAGATGAGGCATCCCCCACTCCTCCTCCCAACCTCGAAGACTGATTACCTTCTGCTAACCTTCTTTCAGACAGTGTTGCTCTAAAGAAGGTGGTACGGAGTGGAGGAGGGAGGGGAGAAATTGCGGGGTGGGAGAAGAATGAGAATCTGCTTCAGTGCCTCGTTATAGATAAATTTCTCTAGACACTGCAGAGCCTTAGATCTTTACAAGCCTCCCTCGGAGTGTCTTTGTTCTTTGTGCAGCTCACTTGCAAAGCTGGCATGTGGAATTGTGTTTTATTCAAAATGAACTGAAAGACAGGATGTACCTTACCATTAGAAATATGATGGGCTGTCAACCCTTTCCCCCAAATTCTATCAGATCTGTTCAGTTCTTAATAAACGAACAGACAGCTTATTAACCAGATGGTACAACAGGAGCCTTGTTCTGTCGTAAAGTTTTAAATCTTGTTGTTTTTAACAGGTATGCAATTTATTTCCACCTCTTCTTTGGGAATGGGAAATGATGAGGAAAAAGTGCATTTTTTATGGTTGAGGGTAATATTAATAAAAAAATTCAGGTATGTCAAAAGATAAAGGGTTGGGTAGCCTACAGAAATATTACCAGGCACTGAGAAATTAACTGTCTTTGCCAAGGGTTAAGAGAACACTTAAAGTATTAAGGGAGCTGTTAAGCTGGTCTGTTTTTTTTTAATGTTGCCTAGTAAGTAAGTGTCATGTCTAACAGCAAACGGCTATCGTCTTATAAACACCTTAATTTTTTTCAAGTTATGTGATCTTAATCAAAGTAGTATTTACTGTGTGGGATCTACACTGACATTTCTGTTCAGTTTTCATTCTACTTCTAGAAATACACATCTGGCCTTGGTAAGGAAACCACATCTCTATATTTACGTCACTGCCTACCGTTGTTTTCTGCTATACGTGCATTTAAAAATGAAATTTTAATACTATCAAACCACTTCATGATATCCATTGTGTATCCCCCAGTTAGTAGAAATGCCCTTCTAAGGAACAGATTAAAAAATGCCCAATTCTGGAAGGCTCAGTAGTCAAGGGGCTATGAAGCTTTTCACCTCTAAATGATTCACTGGTTGAAATCCATCCTAAGAAAAGCCTGGTCCAGACTTGAAATTTAGGTCGACAACTATGGCACTCAAGGGGTGCGAAACATCTACATTACTGAGCGACTAGCTATGCTGACCTAACCCCAGCTGCAGACGCAGATAGGTTGATGGAAGAATGCTTCTTGTCAACCTAGCTGTCCTCACTGAGGGGAGGTAGTGTCCCTACATCAATGGAAAACCCCCTTCCGTTGCTGTAGGCTGCGTCTGCACTTAAGGGGTTATGCCGGTTCAGCTGTGGTGCCATGTCTATGCTGCTATACTCCCCGTAGCCTAGACATGGTGATTGATAGTAACCAGATGTTATCACTGTCCGACTGTTCTTGGGTCTTTGTGAAATGATTGTATGGTTCTGATTCCATTGCTAGTGGTCAGCTATCCATGTCACAGACACTACCATTGCAAACCAAGGAGCCTGTCAGTCTTACCAGGGAGGTTGAAGTTTGAATCGACTGAAGTGCCTTATCAGCGCTGTCAGTGGTTCCCTTACAATAATTAAATAATACATAGTAATACATTGCATTTACACAGCTCTTACCATCCAAAGCTCTCCATATGCTTCCAAACAATCGGATTGAAACACTCTGTGCTGCACTGTGCTTTACCTTTTTCTACTAAGGGCTCTGCCTCCATGACTGCCGGTCTGGCAAACCAAAGGGGGGAATAAATGTTCACCCCATACGAAATTATTCTTCTGTCTCTGGGAAAACCCAGACTGCTTCCTGAATAAAATGTGGGGTTTATGATACCAAATCACAGCCCCAAAAAGGCTTCTGCTACTCAGGAATAACTATTTGCAGTCGGGTCAGCCTTTCTCTGTCAAGTGTGCACTGCTTTGAACTGTATTCTGGTAGAGTCCTTGCTGGCCTGGACCTTATACTAAATAATGTGCTTGACCTTAAAGCACAGCTGTGTACATGCTGCATTATAGGTCTGCTGTGTGAGAATTCAGGGGTAACGTAAATAGAAGAGGAAACATTGTTTTGCATTTTGTGAGGCTACAACAAGGTTAAGATCCATTTCTGTTTACACAGGTAATCGTTGAACTGTCTTGTTCTCTTTTTGTCCTTTCCATCTACTGTATTATAAATTACTGTCATATCTATTTGGATGCATTGGCTAAATTGAATCCAGCATTTTAAAAAATACTTTGGTTGATATTAACACAATCATGCATTTAAAGTTCTGCCTGGTGTTCCTACCTGTGGTGGTTTGCCCTACTTCTAATGTCAATGCATTTTGCTTCTGAAATAACTGAATTACTGGCTAGCTATATGTGGTCACCCAAGTATTTTGTTAGGTTTGAGAAGCACCAGCAATTATAATCGTCGTCTCGGTTTTCCAGTGTTACTGGGACTGGCCGTAGTCAGGAAGGAGGACCATGAATAGCTAAAGTGCTGTAGAATGAGAGTGTTTGTCAGATGTTTTGCCACCTGCAGACATGTTGTATGTTGTTATGACAGTGACAACAAGGAGTCTGGTGGCACCTTAAAGACTAACAGATTTATTTGGGCATAAGCTTTCGTGAGTAAAAACCTCACTTCTTCTTCATTTTTATTCACTAAAGCTTATGCCCAAATAAATCTGTTAGTCTTTAAGGTGCCACCAGACTCCTTGTTGTTTTTGTAGATACAGACTAACACGGCTACCTCCTGATACTTGACGTTATGACAGTGGTTATTCTAGAGATCAGGGGGAGGAGAAAAGAGTGTGTACATCCTGAATCAGGAATTTATCAATATCAAGGTTATTTCCTCCCCTTCTTCCCCCCCGCTCCCCATTTGTCCCCATGCTTAGATTTCCTTATATCTTTATCCCAGACTGTCTTACCAGCATACACTAATTTTTCACATTCATGGGCTTCCTGGAGTGAATTACTTATTCCATATAGATTGTCCCACCATAAAGTTCAGCTGAAGCTTAACCAGGCCTCTCTGATGGGTGTGCCAAGGTGACTAGCAAATATACCTTGAAATCCAGTATTTGAGTTGGCTCAGGGAGAGCAGGAAAGCTGCAGATTTGGATGTGATGCCCCGCTTGGAATTTGACTCTGGTTTTGTTTACAGTACACTGTTCAGTATGTGTTAGTTTCCTTAGAGTTGCCATGCTGGAAAAATCATTAGAAGTGACGTCAGTCAAACAATAGCAAACTAAATTTAGTGTTTTTTTTTTTTTTTTTTTTTTTAAGTCAGCCATCTCCCAGTGCAGTGGCTGGCAAAGCAACCAAATGATAAGCAAACTGCTTCTGGGCTGAGACTCACCTTTTGGAAATCTTGGGTGCTGACATTGATATTGTTGCTAATGGGGTAGCAGTGTTATTATTCCAGAGCTCAGCAGCTCTAACGCTATTCTTTTTATTGATCTTATATTTAACTCAATCTCACCCTAAACAGGTAGTATCCTCTTACTCCTACATCTTGATAAGATCTCCTGCTTTAAGTGCTATTTTGTTCAAAGTAATTAATTGAATGTGGGCATGTATTTCATACAGAATCTTAGTGGAGTCTTTCAGTAATAGTCTAATGAAAGGCAAAATCCTCATCAAATAAGTAACGTTTCACACACTTTCCATTCAATATAGCATGATGTTACTTTTCTGTTATATTAATAAGAAGTAAAAACAATGTTGCTGCTCTAATTCTAACTGTTCTCCACCCCATCCACTGGTCCCTTAACATTGACCAACTCAAATTGATTAGTTTTCCTCTTATAACGAGCAAATAACACATGAAATAAAGTTCTTCTTCGAGTGATTGCTCATGTGCATTCCACAGTAGGTGTGCGTGCTCGCCATGTGCACCGGTGCCAGAAGTTTTTCCCTTAGCAGTACCCGTAGTGGGGGAGTCCCGCTGCGACTGCTGGAGTGACACCTCTATATCGCGCCATAAAGGGGGCTGTGCGCTCCCCCCACCCTCAGTTCCTTCTTGCCTCCAGTGAAGGTAGTCGGAACTTTATGCTCCAGCATTACTGTACTGTCTATCCTTAGTAGTACGATCTTTGACCGTAAATAGTTTTCTATAATTAGTGGCCTGGCTCAGGGCCTGCCCTGAGCCCCAGGCTTCAAGTCGTGCGACTCCTGTCGCAATTCCATGCCCAGAAGCGATCCACACTCTGTGTCTTCGCTGTCTGGGCGAGACTCACATAAGTGAGCGTTGCAAAATCTGTAAGTCGTTCAAGCCCTGGACTAAGTGCGAACGAGATATCCAACTCTGGGCCCTGCTTATGGAGCCGGCATTGGCCCCGGCACCGGCGCGCCAATCCAACCCTGCGCCGGGCACCACGTCCCCATCCACCAGTCGGCACCGCTCCCCCGCTAAGAAACAAGGCAAGACCCAGCGGCGTCGAGACAAGGACAGGGGTGAGGCTGGACCCGAGTTGGGCAGCCCACGATCTCCCTCGGGACCCAGACCTCCGACTCCTGTTGAGCGGAGTAGTCCGGCCCCGTCTGCTCGCGCCTCTCCGGCGGTGAGGATGCCGTCGACACCGGAGGCAGCTCAGGCAGCGCGTGATATCCTCGTCCTGCCGGTGCCGGGCGTGCCGCCCGAGTCGGGCCCCCGGTCCCGAGGGAAACGGCCGCTGGGCACTCACTAGCCCTCCCCTGCCAGGTCGGAGGTTGAGGTCCCGGCTCGATCTGCGGGGCCTTCCCGTAGCCCGCGGCAGATCTCCACTCTGTTGACTGGGTCGCCTGTGAGCGAGTCTCCGGAGTCTTCCTCTGCCCAGAAGGGTCACAGGTGCCAGGACAGAAAGCGTCGATGCTCCTCTTCCACTCGGAGTGATAGCAGATCTCGACGCCATCGGCACCGCCGCTCATACCATGGCGCGTGCCATACTCGGAGTGCATCCCGACCGGCACCGAGGCGTCGTAGCCACGGTTGCCAAAGGGATTCCAGACATAGCTCCTCCGACGTGTACATCTCCTCGTCGTCAAGGTCCAAATCCCGCGGTCGAAGCCGACATAGCCGGGACCGGTTCAGCCGCTCGTACAGCACCGTGCACTCCTCGGTAACTTCGGCCTCGGCCCCCTGCCGTCCTTCCCTGGGCCGCATCATCCCTCGAGAGCAAGCAGCTCTGCTAGGACCTCAGACGGCTCAGTGGCAAGGGGCGCCCTGGCAAGGACAGTGGTGCCAGTGGGCACCGTGGCCCCAAGCACCTGCACCAGCAAGGCCCCGTTCAGTGGCTGGGGCATCCCAGGTCCACTCGGCGTCCCCGTCTCGGCACCGAGAGCAGTCCTCGGGTACCGAACCACCGGCACCGTGCCCGGACCCAGACGTGGAGTGCAACCCGATGGGACCACCCGACGCCCTGGGGCGGTACCGGTCGTCTCGTCGGCACCAGACGAGTCCATAGCGGCAGCGCCCCCTCCTTCTCAGGAGGATTTTAAGGCTCATCAAGAGCTTCTCTGACGCGTAGCCGCAAATCTCCAGCTCTAGGCTGAGGAGATGGAGGAGCTGTCGGACACTTTGTTTAATGTCCTGTCCTCGGCACCGGGCTGTGTGGCCCTGCCGCTTCACCAAGGGGTAGCCAATATTTCTGTCGGGCTCTGGCAAACCCCGGCCTGTCTGCCGCCCATTTCTAAGAAGGCAGAGCGGAAGTAATTCGTACCAACGAAGGGGCATGAGTACTTGTACACTCATCCTGCCCCGAACTCACTGGTCGTGGAGTCCGTCAACCACCGTGAAAGACACGGCCAGCCTGCACCCACCCCCAAGGATAAAGATGCCAGGAGACTAGACACTTTTGGGGAAAAAGTTTATTCTTCTGCGAGTTTCCAGCTCAGGGTGGCAAACCATCAAGCACTCCTGAGCAGGTATGATTTTAACTTGTGGGGGTCTCTGCCGAAATTCGAGCTTCCCCTCCAAGAAAAGGACAGGAAATAATTCAAGGCTCTAGTCGATGAAGGTGCGGCAGCGGCGAAAGCGGCGTTCCAGGCGCCGTCGGATGCGGCCGACACAGCGGCTTGTTCGACGGCCTTGGCTATCTCCATGCGACGGGCGTTGGGGCTCTCGCTGTCGGGGCTGTCCGTGGAATCCCAGTCCCTCATGCAGGACCTGCCCTTTGACGGAAAGGCCCTATTTGCGGACCAAACGGACACTCGTCTGCACGGGATGAAGGACTCCTGCACCACCCTGCAGACTCTCGGCCTATGTGTCCCGCCAGCCAAGGACAAACCCAGGCTGCAGCCCTCGTCTCCCCCCATAAGGGGCAGATACGAGCCCCCGCCTAAGAGGCCTAGGGACCAGAGGCGCAGGTCACAGCGCCAGTCCCGTTCGACCCCATGCCCCGGCCCCTCGAAGTGTAAGAGGCAGGGGAAGAGGCGTTTTTGACTATTTGTGGGGGGTCACCTGGCCTGTTGCCAGGGAAACCCCCCCTCCAGTTAATAAAGTTGGTTTTTGGCAACCGTTTATCCGCCTTCCGAGTGCAATGGTCCCGTATAACGTTGGACCGGTGGATCCTCAGTACCATCTCCCAGGGGTACATGCTGCAGTTCGATTCACCCTCACCCCACCATCCTCCATCCCATGATGTCCCCGGAGACCCAGAGCACGCCCTCCTTCTAAATCAGGAGGTGACACGCCTCCTCACCCTGGGCGCGGTGGAGAGGGTACCTCACGAATTCCAGGGCAAAGGATTTTACTCCCGGTATTTCCTGATCCCGAAGGCGAAAGGCGGGCTCAGGCCCATCCTCGACCTGCGGAATCTCAACCAGTTTCTGGTCCCCTGCAAATTCCGTATGGTGTCC
The DNA here is from genome assembly GCF_002925995.2 of Terrapene triunguis. Taxonomy (NCBI): domain Eukaryota; kingdom Metazoa; phylum Chordata; order Testudines; family Emydidae; genus Terrapene; species Terrapene triunguis. Next base: position 1,345,754 of record NW_020664498.1, on the reverse strand, counting down.
CTGGCCTCTATTGTTCCGTCCCTAGACCCGGGGGATTGGTTCGCAGCCTTGGACCTCCAGGATGCGTACTTCTATATCCATATTTTCGAGGGCCACAGGCACTTCCTCCGCTTCCTGGTAGGGAGAGACCACTATCAGTTTACGGTCCTTCCCTCTGGCCTTTCCACGGCCCCCAGGGTTTTTACCAAATGCATGGCGGTAGTGGCAGCCCACCTCAGGAGGAACGGGTTGCAGATCTTCCCCTACCTGGACAATTGGATGCTCAAGGGCAGGTCTCGGTCCCAGGGGCAGGCGCAGATGAAATTCCTGCTAGATACTTGCATGAGTCTAGGCCTAGTGGTAAACGAGGTGAAGTCCACGTTAGTCCCGGTTCAGCGCATACACTTTATAGGGACGATGTTAGACTTGGTGCAGGCCACAGCCTCCCTCCTCCGGGACAGGTTCGAGGTGCTCAAAGTTCTCATCACCTCAGTCACGGCCTTCCCTGTGATGATGGCACGAGTGTGCCTTCAAATCCTAGGCCATATGGCAGCATGCACCTTCATGGTGCGACATGCCAGGCTCAGGATGAGGCCCCTCCAACTCTGGCTGGCCTCCCAGTACTCCCAGTCCAGGGACGGCCTGGACAAGGTCATCACGTTGCCACCCAATGTAGTGGCCGACCTGCAGTGGTGGTCCCTCTCGAGCAACATGCTTCACGGTATCCCCTTCCGGGAGACCCCTCCCTCACTAGATCTGGTGTCGGACGCCTTGGACCTGGGCTGGGGAGCCCATGTGGGGAGCTTCAAAACCCAGGGCAGATGGTCGCCCCCGGAATTGTCCCTGCACATAAATGTCAAGGAGCTCAGGGCGGTACGCCTGGCATGCGTGGCTTTCAGCTGGCACCTAAGGGGAAAGGTGGTCAGAGTCCTCATGGACAATATGACCGCGATGTATTATATCAACAGGCAAGGGGGCACACGTTCCGTGGCCTTGTGCCAGGAAGCCCAGCACCTGTGGGAGTTCTGTATAGCCCACAATATCTTTTGAGGGCTTTTCACCTGCCCGGCAAGTGCAATACGCTCGCGGATCGCTTAAGCAGGGTTTTCTCCCAACAGCACAAGTGGTCTCTACACAGGGAGGTGGCCAAGAGGCTCTTCCTAGAGTGGGGCACTCCCCAGGTAGATCTTTTCGCCACCGTCCAGAATCGCCTCTGCCCTCGGTTCTGTTCCAGGACGGGAGAGGACGAAGGGGCGATATCGGACGTGTTCCTAATTCCATGGTCGGGCCGCTTGTTCTACGCCTTCCCGCTCTTCCCCCTGATAAGCAAGGTCCTACAGCAGGTGAAGGCATACAGGGCGCGGATTATCCTGATAGCCCCGGATTGGGCCCGTCAACATTGGTACGGGATCTTCCTGCAACTTTTAGTGGCCCCCCCGCGCAGGCTGCCGCTTCGACCAGACCTCCTCTCCCATGAGGGAGGATGTCTCCTCCACCCCAATCTGGCCATGCTTCATTTGACAGCGTGGCTGCTCCATGGTTAAAGGAGGAGGAGGGGAGGTGTTCTGAGGATGTTAGACAGGTTCTTCTTGAGAGCAGGAAACCGTCCACACGACGAACCTACCTGGCCAAATTGTATCGGTTCTCCATGTGGGCGAGGGAGAGGGGCTCCTCCCTCTCCTCCGCATCTATCCAGATCATCCTCGATTACCTCCTGTCCCTTAGGACCCAAGGGCTGGTGCCCTCCTCGGTCAGGGTACACCTTGCGGCCATTTCGGCTTTCTACCCCCCCGGTGCATGGTCACCCGGTGTTTTCCCACCACATGACATCCCGGTTTTTAAAAGGGCTGGATCGGGCATTCCCTTACTCCAGACCCCCGGTCCCGCTCTGGGACCTGAACCTAGTGCTCTTCTGCCTCACGGGTCACCCCTTTGAGCCCTTGGCCACGTGTTCCTGGTCCCACTTATCATGGAAAGTGGCGTTCCTGGTGGCTATCACCTCAGCCCGCCAGGTCTCGGAGCTTAGGGCCCTGACCTCTGAACTCCCATATACGGTCTTCCAAAGGGATAAGGTCCAGCTCCGTCCGCACCCGGCTTTTCTGCCGAAGGTAGTCTCGGCTTTTCACGTTGATCAGGACATTTTCCTCCCAGTCCTGTGTCCTAAGCCCCATTCCTCTAATAAGGAATGATGCCTGCACATGCTAGATGTGCGTAGAGCGCTGGCTTTTTACCTAGACCGAACCAGGCCATTCCGGAAATCCCCTCAGCTTTTCATTGCTTCGGCTGAGTGCATGAGGGGGCGACCGGTTTCCACCCAGTGGATCTCCCGCTGGATCACCTCGTGCATACGCACGTGTTACGACCTGGCAGGGGTTTCCCTGCCTCTCATAGTGAAGGCTCATTCGACGAGAGCTCAGGCCTCGTCGGCTGCCTACGTGGCTCATGTCCCTATTCAGGACATCTGTAGGGCTGCTACATGGTCCTCGGTCCACACCTTTTCATCACACTATGCGATCGTCTCCCAAACGTGGGATGACGCCGGGTTTGGTAGGGCAGTACTCCGCCCGGATAACCCCTAAACTCCTACCCACCTCCATCAGGTATAGCTTAGAGTCACCTATTGTGGAATATACATGAGCAATCACTCGAAAAAGAAAGGACAGTTACCTGTTCCGTAACTGGCGTTCTTCGCGATGTGTTGCTCAGGTGTATTCCACATCCCGCCCTCCTTCCCCTCTGTCGGAGTTGTCTGGCAAGAAGGAACTGAGGGTGGGGGAAGCACGCAGCCCCCTTTATAGCGCGATACAGAGGCGCCACTTTAGGTATCGCAGCGGGGCTCCCCCACTACGGGTACTGCTAAGGGAAAATCTTCCGGCACCGGTGCATGTGGCGAGCACGCACACCTACTGTGGAATACACCTGAGCAACACATCTCAAAGAACGCCAGTTACGGAACAGGTAACTGTCCTTTTCCCCAACATCTGCAATTTATATAGTGTGGGCACAAACATGTTCAGACTTACATATAATTTGTTTGTATTTCAGTAGCACTGAGAAGCCGCAGTCATGAATGGGGGAATGGATTGTGCTAGGTACTGTACAAACACATAACAAATAGATGGTTCCAGCCCCAAAGAGCTTACAATCTAAGTATTAAGACAAGAGACAACCGATGGGGATACAACAAACAGATGTGGGGAAGCACAAGAAAATAAAACGACAGTGCTGGTCACCAGGTCATGCATTGGCCTCATCACACCAGCTGCTTATCCATTAAATACACCCTACCTGAGAAAGTGGGTAGGGAAACCATTACATATGTTTTTTTATGGGTAGATATACAATTTTTTTTTTTTTTTTTTTTTTGCAGTAAGCAAATATATGCTTAATGAAGCATCTCCTTTTCAACATAACCTCTCTGCTACTTCAATATAATTGCTGACTTTGAGAGAATGGGGGTTTCCAAACTGCACCAGGCCCATTGATGGGACTCGTGCCCATGGTTTGCCCTCCTCAAGGACCACATGAGTTCATAAACTGCAGAGGGTACAACTCCATTGTTATGTAGACCCCCATGGACTACAGAGGGCGATTTGTGAATGTCAACATGGGTTGCACTGGGAAAGTTCATGGTGCCAGGGTTTTTTGCCGATCGGGAATCTGAATTCATGGACAGGCTCTGATACTATTCCTACCAAATGACATTAACATAAATTGAGCTACTGTACCCACCATTATTCTGGGGGATCCCACAATACACCCTTTTAGCTTGGCTTATGAAATTGTATCCTGATTTAAGAGGCCCTGGAAAAAGATGGCTTACTTACACTCTCAGTTCAGTGTGCTTTTGGCAGATTGAAATCCCGTTGGAGATGTCTACAGACCTGTTTGTAGTCCAGTATCATCAATGCTGTATGCATTACTGTGGCTTCTTGTGCTCTTCACAATCTTTGTGAAGCCAGAGGTGAACCATTTCCCCCTGAATGGACCTGTAACAGCAAGGGGCTGCTGAAATGATACAGCCAGAAAGGGCACCAACCACAAGTGGAGCTGGATGTACCCAGGCAACAGAGGTCAGGGATGCTTGATGCTCCCACATCATGGACTTGCATGGCCCAATGGAAGAGGGGGAATAGTACCTTTATGAATGTGCTTGTGGGGCGTGGGAATGGGGCTCCTTGATTGTGGGGGGTTGATTGCAAAGTACTTTGTGAATAACATGATCACTTATCAAATGCGGGGGGGGGGTGTTAATTCACCATATGGATTGATGTAAGGAAGTGATTGATGTCTAGAGTGATGTAGGCTGCTGTATTGAAGAATAGTGTTTGCAAAGTAATTACCATTTGTCCCTGATCATGTGTTTAACTTTATTATTTTAAATGCTCATTGTGATACAATGATAACAATAAACGGTGGTGATGAAATAAAAAGTTTTATTTATAAACATGGATTAGAAAGGTACATCACTCACTCATTGCCAGGCAAGCCATCTGCCATTACCACACTGAAACACCTATAACAACAGAACCTTAAAAAAACAACAAACAAACAAGCGCATGAAGATGTGCAAACACCTATACTATTCTATCTACAAAACAGAAGTTCCCTACCATTGCACGTCTTCTAGCCCCCCCATTCTCTTTTCCCTTCTTTCCTCGTTTGCCATGCACTTGGCCCCGGGGAGGGGGATGGAGGTATCCACAGGGGAGGGGGCCAATATGGAGGGCTTCAAGGGGCAAAGTTGCCCTTCCCGGTCATATATGGGGCCTGATTGCATGAGTTACTCAGTAATGGAGTTTTCCAACCAGTTTCTGGATTTCTTCATTGAGTACTGGTAGGGGACTCAGACTTTGGTGTGGCTGATGCAGCAGGAGTCCATACTCTTGCAGCCAATAGTGAGATGAGCCCCTCAAGCAGTTCTTTCTGCTGAGCTCTGTCCTCCTCTCTTAGCCACCGTTTCTGTTCCAGGAATTGCAAAGCAAGTGCCTGTTCCCTTGCTGAAACTCTCTCCTCAAGCTGTGCAACCAGCTTGAGCCTTTCTTCTTGCCTCTTGCTATGCCTTTTTTTTAGCGGCAAGTCCCTCTATCTTTGGTACTTGTCCTGCTTGGCCCTGTTCAGAACTTCAACCATGTGTTCATCATGGAAATGCTTCCTCTTGGAATGATCCGTGAAGGAATGTTGTCCCAGTCTTCTGCTGCAGTGTGGGCAAGCTGTGACGGTACTGCAGCCGGTAGAGGTTGAGGAGCCCGGAATAGGACAAGACAAAGGCAAGGTTATTGTCTTAAATAGCTCAGTGGAGGAGCACAAAATAAATCCCTGTTGAATTTCAAGGTTATAAATTGTTACTTTTCAAAACTGAACTTGTGTACATTGTGAGAAGGGATGCTTCAGACCACAGAAGCTCCTTGAACACGGCCTGGTTAATAGCAGTGAGTGAAGTGCAGAGAAAATGGTAAGTTTAATATTCAAACTGTTTTTTGTTTTGCAAAATTACTTGAGTTTCCAGAGGGAGTGCTGCCTGTGGCTGTGCTACAAAAGCTTTTTCTATCATTTCAGGACTTCTGCATTTTGGAAGACATAACAGTTCTTGTTGTGCCCAATTGCCAAAGGGAGATGTTATTCCAAGTTTCTGTTGGGAAACCTGTAGTGGATGCAACCCAAATATTCAAACATATAGTGACTGAACAGCACATCTAGAGTGGAGTGAGCTGGTCAGCTCTTGAGTTGGCCCTTCCCTATAATGTGACTATCTATCTAGAATTCTTACTTCAATATGGAAAAGTTTGCAGTGCTCAGCCCCCAGAATTGGGTCACAATTCTTGATGGAATCAACGGGATGATGCGTTAGCTTCCACATGGCTGAGACTTTTGGTTATGGAGACATGCAAACAATGGAATTCCACAGCCATCCTCCTTACCCCCTTGCCTCCCCGCACCATGTTTGTGCCAAATTCAGTTGGGGTTTGAAATTTTATCCAGAAACGATTTTGTCACCAATGGACCGCCTTTAATTGAAATGGACGAGATTGTAAATGGAAAACATTTCCACCTCCCCTCACCTCGACTCACTGTTGCCATGTGGCTCATTACACTATTGAGTGGTTACAGCGCAGTGTACTTACAGGCATGGCAACGTAAGGTTATTATTTTTAAGAAACAGCAAGGCCCTAGCAAAAATCTATGGCATCTCAAATTAAAATTCCCTTTCAAGGCATTTTTACTCTTTTGCATTTTCTGGTCACCATTTTAATGGGGAGTGAGGGGAGCCAAGCTGCTGGTGGCATGCAATCTGGCATTAGCGGTTACATGTTGCTAGGTGAGGCCTCTAATTTTGCATTGGTTCATAGAATGGAAATCCCTCCCATTACTGTATTAATAAACTTTAAAATGGAGCCAGAAACTTACTAGGCTCAGGGGCAGCTCCTATCCCTTCTGTGTCTGCTGCAGTCGCTGCAGCCAGCTGTTCCCTAGGAGATGGGTATAAAACAGCTTCTCTGAGTATGGTCCCAGGATGTGCTGTTACTGCTTCTGCTCCAAAACCTCCTCTGAGTCTGGTTTCAGCACCAGAGATTTACCAAAATCTGGCTGTGCTCCTGTGACTTTGAAGCAGTGTGCTTTGCAGAAGACTTCTCTTCAATCTCCATTACAATCACAGAAAATTCTGCTGGTTTGTTAGTAGCTTGGTGTTCAGAAGACAATGGAAGGGTTAAACACTGACCCACTGGGCTGCTGCACTACACCAAGGGGGGCTGCTCCCATTTCCCTGGAGTCTGCTGGAGTTCCTTGGGATAGAGAGGACAAAGAAAGCTGGCTCATGGGATTGTGGGTTGCTTTTGGTGGACTCCCAGGACCTGAGTCGGGGAGCTGTGTTTACCCTACAAAGCAATAGGGCCCGAACCCTGGGTCCCAGCTTGGCTTGGTCTCGAATTCTCCAGCCACTGAGGGTTCAAGGACCTTAGTTTTGAGCCCAAGTGGGAGAGATTTCTGTGTAGATGGAAGTAGTGTTAGGGCTGTTGAATCTCCATAAATACTGAGCATTTCTGGAAAAGCAGACCATTGTATTGTGAGAGCTGTTCCACTCACGTTACCTCCTAAATAGACTGGAAAGTTGACTTATTAAAGAGATTAAAGAAGAGGTCTGTTAAATGATAGTTTTGATACACAGACAAAAATCTTAATTGCAGTGCCTGTCAATGGAATTTATTAGTCATGTTTTAAAGGAACTTTTTTCTTCAAAAAATACTATGCAGGTCATTTTTCTGCCCTTGAAATAATACTTAATGGACATTACTGCTGGTTCTCTCTTGACAAATTAATGTCAAGTCTTTTGTATCTCATGCATTGAAATAATTTAATTTGCCATTGTGTGTATGTGTGTGTGCGTGTGTTCCCTGCTACCACTAATAATAATAATAATAATAATAATTAATAATTAATAATAAATTCCATTTTATTTCTTTTTTGTGGAATATTTGGTGGAGAGCAGAAAAACAAGCAAATATGTATTAAGAAGGTATTGGAAAGGAACAGTATCATAGAAGAGTTTTTGTGTCCATAGTTCAATTAAAACCAAATTTTTCCCCATTTGTATTGTGAAATAATTTAATTTTAGTTACTTCATGAATATTTCCAAGCAAAAGTCAGGTTCCAAGGTTAGGCATTTCAGGTCTGTCTGTTGTTGAGTGCACTCGTATCTGTTGTTGAGTGCATCCTTGTGTCCAAGGATCTCAGAAGGTCTTTTCAACACTCCTGTAAGGTGGATTTCACAAAAGATAAAATGAAACACAGAGAAATTGTACCACTTGCCTAAGGGCACGCTGTGAGTCAGTGGCATAAGTACGTATACATCCCAAGAGTCCTGACACCAGCTCCCCCAGTTGCACCAGTACAAAGCACTACTTCCCATAATTATACCTTTTAAAAAAATCAAACATAAAAACCACTTAAAAATCTCTCCGTGAGATACTCTTTGTAAGTCTTTCAGGTGTTAGAAAATGAATTACATAGAGATCATAGATGCAATAAGAATGCCCTCTAGGAAAAATAATGCAGCATCGTATACCTCTGTGGGCTACAGTGAAGATGGAGATGAAGCCTGATGACTGTTGCTGATGAGAGGTTTCAGAGTAGCAGCAGGTGCATTCTGTCCGAAGTAGGAACTTTTTGGAACATCCCCTCTCAAGCCCTTCATGTGTGCATTTATCTTGATGATGTGCTGAATATTTCAGGCAAGCCAGGGACGACTTTTTCTAGTGCCCTGATTCATTAAAATATAGCATCACCTTCTAGGTATTTGTAAACATTCAGGCTTTGAACAGCCTTTATTTTCCATTGCATAAAAAAAACAATGCACAATATCGGCAAATAAATTTCCGGTTCAAACGTGACACAGAGTGTAGAAAGGAAACCACTTTAGTCTTTCACATGGAAAATGTGTCTCCGTACCATAGGGAAAATGAATTATATGTTAAGATCACAAAAGCAAGACTTCATTATGATTCCCATCAGCAGAGGGGATCTGCTTTCAAGCACAGATATTTACATTTATAATACACAGGGGATGCAGGTATCAATTTTTTCCTCTAAAGGGAAAAAAAATATGGTGTCATTCTTAATTAGGGTTTACACTGAACCTAAATCTTGCATTAATGAGGGTTTCTGCATTAATACAGAGTGCTAGTGAACAATGCATGAAATGTTAAATTATATTAAAAAAGCAAATATTTCTGTTTTTACTTAGGATACATTTCAACCCCATATCTCACAAATGCTATAGTATTCTCAGGATAAAGTCTTATGTGTATACAGTATATACCAGGGGTGGGCAAACTTTTTGGCCTGAGGGCCACATTGGGTTTCAGAAATTGTATGGAGGGCCAGTTAGAGGAGGCTGTGCCTCCCCAAATAGCCAGGCGTGGCCTGGCCCCCGCCCCCTATCTGAGCTCCCCTGCTTCTCGCCTCCCTGACGGCCCCCCTGGGACTCCTGCCCCATCCACCCCCCTGCTTTCTGTCCCCTGACCGCTTCCAGACCCCCTGCCCCTAACTGCCCCATCCAACCCCCCCTCTCCTTCCTGACTGCCCCCTGGGGACTCCTGCTTCATCCACCCCCCCTGCTCCCTGACCGCCCCCGGAAACCCCGCCCCGACTGCCCCCCGCCGCTCCATCCAACCCCCCCTCTCCTTCCTGACTGTGCCCCCGGCACCCCTGTCCCATCCAACCACCCCTTCTCCCTGACTGCCCCTGGAACCTCCATCCCCATTCAACCCTCCTGTTCCCTGCCCTCTGACCGCCCCCACCCCTATCCACACCCCCGACCCCAACCACCCACCCAAACTCCCCTGCCCTCTATCCAAACCCCTTGCTCCCTGCCCTATTACTGCGCTGCCTCGAGCACCTGGTGGCTGGCGGCGCGGCTGCACCAAGACAGGCAGCCGCACCGCCCGGCTGGAGCCAGCCACGGACCGCACAGCACAGAGCACCGGATCAGGCTTGTCTCTGCAGCTGTGCTACCCCAGGAGCTCGCAGCCCTGCCACCCAGAGCATTGTGCCCACGGTGCAGTGAGCTGAGGCTGCGGGGGGAAGGAGGAGGGGCCGGGGGCGAACCTCCCAGGCCAGGAGCTCAGGGGCCGGACAGGAGGGTCCTGTGGGCCGGATGTGGCCCTCGGGCCATAGTTTGCCCACCTCTGGTATATACAATATTGTCAAAATTTTACTTCATATCCCTGAAGTATCTACAGAATAGGTCCAACTCTAGTAGTATAAGCATCCCAGAAACGTCCTACCAAAGACCATGAATCCTGACTTCAGAGGTACCTACACCTTAGGGTGTAATGATGATTCAGTCTCTATTCCCATGCAGTCCTGGGCGTCTTGGCTGAGACAGCAAACACATGTCTCGGTTGTGGTGCTAGTTTCTTGTATTGCAGATAGCTGTAACTAAAAGTTGGACTGAGATCACATGCTGATTCACGTAGGCCACGAAACACCTTTAGAACAGTCACAATGGCTGGTCACTACTACTTCTGAAACATAGACCAACTTTAGGCCATGGAAATTAAACCAGAGAAGTTCCATATAACATTACCAAACCCATGAGTCATCTGAACCCTAAAATAAAATTATCAGTACCATTATATTGTGCATTTCCTTGCAGTGGTTGAAATATATATTTCTTATTTTCAACTTTTGCTTTTCTTTTTATAGGTGAAAAACTTGTTTAAAAAAATAGACATATATATTTTATTATTTCCTCCATGATTAAGAAATCCAGGATATGCACATTATAGAAACAAAGAAATGTAGGGCTAGAAGAGACTTCAAAAAGCAATCCCGCCCATGCTGAGGCTAGACTAATTATGTTGGCATGCCTGGTTTTAATGAATTTTGACAAACAAGGTCTTTGCGTCACCAAATATTTGGCGTTTGAGAGAGAGAGAGTCTTTATATTTCATGGGGAGCTGGTTTAGTGCAGAAATATTTTTCATTATATGCTATGAAAAATACACTTTAAAGTTTTGTGCGTCAGCGAAATGCGTGTTTATAGTTAATTGTTTTATTAAAGGGGTCTTGGGTATCTTTTTAATGGAAAAATCAAGAGAGAATTTCAAATTAAAAAATACTTTGTTACACTTCAGGCTAACTGTAGGAATGTTTGAACGATTCCCCCATGTAGATTTGTTGTTGATATGAACTCTGGTCTTGTAGATGGAAAAGTTTTCAGGAAAGCAGCATAGAGGCGGCCCTTGTGTCAGACTTGGGTGGAACATGAGGGGTTGGGAAGAGCTGGCATGAGGTTTTTTCTTCCGTAAGATCTACATGTGCTGCTGTGTTGGAGCGCCCTGTTTTGTTTGTTGAAAGCGTGTTTGATGTAACACTTGGCAATGCACCTGCGATTAAAATAGATACAGTGTATTTGTGTAAATAAATGGTAATCTGTGAAATGAGAATCATTTGAGGTACCAAGACAGTCATGAATAAAAAGGCACATGGGAGAGCAGAGGGAACAAAGATTATGACTAGAAGCACCACCATGGCAGGAAAGCTGCTTACAACTCCTTTGCCTCCTAACGTGTTTATGGGCATTGGTCCCACAGTTACCTCCATTGCAGGGGCAAGAATGTAATTTTTAGTGAAGTCTGGACCATAGTAGCATTTGATAACCACTCTAAAGAGCTTTTACTGAAGTGTTAGCAAAGGGTGCTTCAGCTTGATAACAAATCACTGTTATGGTCTAGACTTTAGTACAAATTGGAACCATGTTTCTAACCAGATTACGAGACAACTGAATTGTAACCAGGTTAACATGGCAGTATTTGTTCAAGACAGGGCCTGAAAGATCACATTGCGTGTAACCTGGCTGCTGCAAGTCATTAAATGTTGTCATTCCAACCATTCATGCCCCAAGAGATTCCACATTCAGTTGTCTGGACACCCTGATAATGCACAGAAGTATCAGTGAGTTAACTTGTTGGAAAGTATTTATGTATGGAAATACAGTTCAAGTACTTGTCTCTAGTTATGACTTCCACATTTCTTCTGGAGGCTTTTCTTCATCTACATGTTGATAGTAGTGGGAGTCAAGCAATAATTTGTAGACCCAGTTGAAAATTTTTGAAATTTCAATTACATTTTTCATTAAATGCTTGAATTTTGCTGACAAATGGTACAAAAATTTTATCAAGCTTTTGACTCATTTTTTGACTAGCTCTCATAATTTGGTATGATGTTAGATTGATGGGTCACTTTTTAACAGATAGAGTGTAATTTAATCTCATTGGTCATTTTTTCCCTCTTTGATGTCACACTGACAGTGTAAATCGGTTAGAGACATCCCCACAGTTGACTTGCATGCCCTCCACTGAAACTTAAACTGGTCTCGAGTTATTAGTTAACTCTGTGGAGGAGTCAACTACATTCTTCAAATACTAAATGATAGTTGAGCCTCTACTGGTTAATCTTAAATTGTCAGCCTAAATGTATAGTTTAGCTGTACAGTCTGAGAAGCTTAAATTTCTTAATTTTATGTAGCAATGAATTTGCCACCATGGAATATTTTATAAATGTCTCGAAAATTAAAATTGATCTTTATTTTTCTGTCTCGGTCTGGTTATCAGATGGAAGGAAATGCATACTGTATATCAGCTGAAGTATGACTTGTTTTAATTTTAGGCAGCTCTTCTAATGGATTCCAGTTATGCTAGAGAAGATAAATGGTGCAACAGTTAGAGAAACATATAGCCTTCCACTGAATTAGTCTTTTGTAACATAAGTAAATTATCCGGAAGGCATTCATGCACAGCTCTTTGATAATACAGGTGTTTAAATGGTAATAGCTATTGGAATTTGAATGGGAGTGAAACAATAAAGTCATTAGGGTGTTACAACATGAAATTAAACTATTGCTATTACTGAGCAATATTATTATCTTAAAGTCTGCAACTGTACACACACAGCAAATGAAAGCCATGTAAAAGCCCTCTAACTGGAGTTTACATTAGGATTTAGTTTAGCCATGGTGTTTGCTAGTGCTATGATATTTCTACTAAACAGCATTTCTCAGCTGATAAACAATAGTGTAATACAGAAAGGGCAAAATAAGAACTACTGGACATTTAGCCAAGTAAATCTCCTCCCATAAAATTCCATTCTCTTGCTGAAAATTTGTATAGTTGTGTGTTAAGGTTCTGGTTAGGGAAAATCTAGAGTGTGAAGAACTCTGTTGTGTGTAGGGCATAAACTTTGTTAATAGGTCATAAACAAGCATGCATAACTTGTCAGCCTCTATACTGATATATTTTAAATACTGAATAAATCAAGAGAAAGATTTTTTTAAAATGACAGTATTTGTAAGCTAATAGGAGCATATAGGAGGTAGCTTATAATGGGAGAAACTATTACTTACGTGCTTTGTGGACACAATTATTTTTTCAAAGCCATTTGCACATGAAGGTCTTAGTTCTGTTCTACAAAAGGATCCACTAGCATGTAGTTTTGTGCCTGTGAGATGCTGCATGGATCTGTGCTAGCAGAAGCCAATGCGGGGTGGGGGCCTAATCTATATAAGGGACACACAGGGAAAATGAATTTAAAAATTATATTCTTTTATGTTTAAACATTCCCTGCAGCATTTGAAATCTAAAGATTGCACCATGGAGCTGCTGCTATTATGCATTATTAATTGTTGTTGTTACTGTTAATCAGTTAATCAAAACCAGAACATTCAAATAGACTAGTTAATTTTCATTGTCCAAACTAAATGAAGTATTATAAGTAAGCAGCACAAATTCTTCCAGTTATTTATTATTTGTGTAACAATAGCACCACAACTAAGATCAGGGTGCTAGTTGCTGTTCATACACATAATGGTGAAAAGTAAAAATATATATATATTTATATTAAAAAAGGCAAGTACTCTTTTATTAAAATAACTTGGGTCAGACCTTCAGCTGGTGTGAATGGTCGTATCTCCATTGTCTTCATGGAACTATAACCATTTACAGCAGCTGAGGACCTGCCCATTTTGTTTCTTAAAATTAGGAAGTTGTCAGACTCCAGATTCCTCTAAACATTTTAGCAATAATAATCCAATGAATTGCAAAATTCAAGAGTAGTTTTTCCAACGCTAAGGTACTTAAGCATGTACCTACCATTAATCTTGTGAGTCACGTCAAAGGTCTACTCACGTGCTTGAGGTTCGGCCCATACAGCACCTAGCACAACCAGGTCCTGGTCCATGACTAGTGTACCTAACTCGGTGTTACTGCAATACAAATTATATTAATGCTTAAGCACATTGCTGAACCAGGGCCTAAATATATGTAGTCCAATTTATAGCAATTCAAACTTGTTTTGTTAAAATGTTTTTTGGTAAAGGATTTTTGCTGTGGCTGTTGTTTTGGTTATGTTTGTTGAGTAGGGAGATGTTTCTAGCCTTTTTTCCTTTCAAATTTTCTTCTCTCATCTCTTCTTGTTTATTTGTGATTTTTTTTCATTCTACTTCTTTACTGATGTCTTCCGTATGCCGTTGTCTAGTTTTTTCATATGCTTTTTTATTTCTAATTAGTAAAGAAGAGAGAGAAAATGAATCCTGTACTGAATAGTTTGCCAGGCCTGAACAATGTTACTCTGGGTGGATTTTAAAGCTAGTTTGTCAAGCTATCTTGAAAGTTTGTCTCTAGCTCTTAGCAAGCTACATTCACCATAATTTCATTTCAAGCTATAATTATTTTTATATCTAAACATTACAGATCTTCATGTGGACACTGAAATTAAAAAAAACCTGGCTATGTAGACCCATAAGTACAGGTAATCTATTCAACCCCCCCTATTTTCTTCTAGAAACTAAGTATTAAATTATTTGTAAGCAATTGTAGCTATTGCTTTTAAACCAAAATATATTTTCAGTGGGCTGGTTCTACAGAATGGGTTTGTCTGACATTTTATCCAGAGGGTCATAGCCTTGAATCTTGACTGAGCTGGCAGGAGACGAAGGACTGTATTTCAAGGTCTGAAATGACAATAGTTCTATGTTCAAATACACTGAGGTTGTCTTGATTTATATTGCTGTCTTCCTTGCGTAAGTGGTGTCTGCTTTTTGGTATTCTGTCAGTAACTGAGATCACCGAAGTAGTCACCCCTTAGAAAGGAGAATGTTTGTTTGAAATTGGGAGAAAAGGAAAAAATGATTATATATAAATATGTACACACAGTCATCTGTTAAAATTTACTCTTTGTCTGTACTTGGAGCTCAGTCAGGTTTTGTGACTTTGTTCCTTTGATCTAGACACAAAAAGTTAGAAATAAAAGGGTGGGGGAATGGGAGGGAGAGGAACTAGAAAAGGCATGCCAGCTAGTGCAGCTGCAGGTTTTAAGCTTTGTAGGGGCTGAAGTAAGGCTGTTGACTGTCAGCACGCATGAAGAGCCAGAAAAGAACTGACAGACGTTAACATGACTGCTTTCTTCAACTGTAGAAGTGCAAAGGAATGAACACAGATCTTGACACACATCTTCCTCTTCCTTAGGTAGTCTTACAAAATATATTGTTAGTCACTAGGTTTCCTAATTCATCAAAGCCAGCTCCATTGAAAACAGTGTGAAATACTAGTTAGATCCATCCATATAGGTATTATATTTGGGAGCCAATTAGAAATGGCAGAGGTTTTAGTGTGGAGACAATTGTGTGTATTTTGTAGGCCTGGCTTGACATGAGTAATTGGACATGGGTGAGGAATATTTTTTTTGTTTTCAGGAATTTTAAACAAGCTAGTGGCACAGTAATTGTTGACATTCCAAACTCTGGTACTATTATAGCATTTCATCAAATGTCTATAGCTTCACAAAACCTGATTCTTTATGCACACTGGCTATTTAAACCAAGCAGAATATCTGCTACCTTCACACCATTCAAAACTTGGAGAATGATTCTGTAACCCTTCCCTACACACACACAAAAAATCCTATTTACTTAATGAGGGCTACTTGGCAAAGTCAAGATTACTCGCATGTGTGAGACTTGAAAGAGTGTATGGAACAAAACTTGAAGGTAGAAAAACATGAGTCTTGTACACACATTCTTGTTCTACATAAATTCACTTTATTTTCTTAAAACAAAAATGGCATGAATGTGATTCCTAAAAGAAATAAAACCTTCCTGCCACCAGCACTGCCATTCTGGAATGAAATAAGAGGAGGGAGGGAGCGGTTACTTGATTAAGTGTAGAACTTGTAAATTGGAAACATGATGTTTCCTTTTTGAATTGTAAAATCTTGGACTTCATCTAAGCTTGGAAAACTGGCTTTCCCTTCAGGAAGTGTTTGCTCCCTACTGCTCTGCAAAAACAGTGGAAAAGTGAAACATTTTCAAGTCACTGTTTCCACTGTAAATAGAAGAAAAACTACGTCTCGTTTCCATTTTCCACTTTGTTATTACTGGGGATCTCAAAGTCCCTTTTTTTCTTTCCTGAGTGAAGTTCACAAGGGATATAAAAGCAATTAGACAAGAAGCTGTAATATAAAAGCTGGAAAAAGGCTTTCATTTTTTGGGGGGTCTATAACTAATCTATCAAGGGACTAAACTAGTTTTTGCTGCATAATTTTTTTTTTTTTGAGGTGGGGGAAGGCTGAGTTAGCAAGTGTCTGTGTTTGCAAATGTCTCTTTAAAATGTCCCATTTAGCAGTAGATTTAGAGTAACAATACTCAACTGTACATCCCATGCAAATACTAAGTGGATTGAATAAACAGCCTTTCCTGCTGTTTGTTGCTCTTTGTGGAAAGAGTCCCTATTTTTTCCTTTCTCATGATACACTGTTTATTCTCTTCTTCAACTTACTATTAACAAAACCAAACTAGGCAAGATAGTTTACAGCATAGGTATGAAAAATGCATCAAATCAAAGAAATATTTCTGCCCGTACTGATGTTATTCTTTTCGTGGGTGAGTCATGTTGTTTGTGTACTGAATTGATCCAAGCAAATCTGGTTCCTATTTTATCAATAATACTGTCTTTCTAGAATTCCCTTTAAGTAACTTCCCTGTATTTCCTACACTTCATAAAGGGTGTTTTTGGGCTCGCTAACCCGTAGCTCCAGTTTACCTCCTCAGTACTCAGATGATAGTGTAATGCAGAAAAAGTTGGTGTTTTAGATTTATTCCCTCAGTGAGTATTCATGCAAGTTTGTGTTTAAAAAAAAATAGCACATGTTGATTGTATTTTAAAATATCCTTTCCACTTAAAGAAGCAGAAAGTAATAGGGGTTAAAGAGAAGCTCCAAATAGTCCATTTTCAAGTCAGTAAGGTATAAAATGTCATATTAATAGAAAAAAGTAGGAGCACAGCTGTTGCTTTCTGGTTGTAACTGCATTTTACTTCTGTTCTCAAGGGAGAAGTCTTTAAAACATAAACATAACTGCAGAAGCACTGTTGATTAATTTGGCCAATGCTGTAATTATTGCTAAATATCAGTGTAACTTTCTCTCTTTTAGTCACACATCATGCTTTAACTGGTACTACAGAAAACCTGATTATATTACTCTGGCATTCTAGGGGGCTGTTAAGCAGGAGTCTCCTCTCTTTTGCTCTAAAACTCATCTAAATGGAAAACACATTGTCTTCATTATATGCCAGTGTTGAATGAACAGAGTTACCATAGCAACAGCCATCTGAGGCCTTGCTGATTTCAGGCCAGTGAATGGGGTAGACAAACAAAGTACCTTCAAAACCAGAAGGGAACAATTGCTATTCATTCAAGCCAGGTTTAAGATCAGCAAATGTCTTTAGCAAGAGAAATGTAGATAAGAAAGTATTAGACATGGACATAGAATAGTAACAGAAAATTATCATAATCTTAAACTTTTCTGCTTGGTGGTATAGCATTAAAGACTTTTTTTTTTTAAAGTAATTTTTTAAAGAGAGCTGAAACAGACAACGATGATTTGTCTACACAAGCTGGTGTCGCGGTTTCAGTTTTGCAATTACATTGCACCCTCTTTATAACCCCAGCAATCATGAAGCCAAGCATTTTGAACATTTGAAAGAAGGCACTGTTATAACCAGGGCAATTATAATGTCATTGAATGCGCTGGAGAACCAAGGTAGAGTAGTCCCATTCAGAAAGCATATTATAATAGAGGAGCTCATTTTGGGGTGGGGAAGGAATGTATTTTGAGTTCTAGATTATGACCAAAGATGCTGAATTATCTGACTTCAATCTTCTGCCTCTGCGATTTACTGGAAAACTCTTCAAGTTAAGTCCAAAGTCCAGATGCATTTGTCTTGTCATTCTGTTGTTGTTAAATGACTGTTTTGTGTATAAAATGGTTGAAATAGTCAACATAAACCCTGCTTAGAGTTAATACACATCACATAAATGCCTTGATATAATACAAACAAATCAAGGAGTTGAGATAAATGCCTTGATGTAATAAAAAACAGACCAAGTAGCTGAGTGTGAAATGTTCATATTGAATTAGAAATGATGTATGTGTGTGTGTTTGCGAGAGAGAGAGAGAGAGAGAGAGAAAATATTCTTTCTTCCTAGTTGTAGGAAGAGATTTAAATAAACACTGGTAATGTTATAACTACAGTGGTATTTGGTAGCCAAATGTTGTCTAATTTATAGATGTGAGGGGGGACTGTGAGCTAGAAAACGAACATCAGCAGATTGTGTATGCTATTGGCAGCACGCTGTAAAGATTCCTGCGGGAGTTGCAGATTTGAGTATAGACAGTGAGGAAGGGGTCCTTGCTGGCTTCCGTTTCGGGTCTAACAGAATGCAGTAGCTGTAGTATATAAAAGTATCACAGGCACTAACCAGTAACCAGGCTCAGCAATAGAATCAAAAGAACAGGCATTTAGTTCAGAAATGGGTCTGCTTTTGAGTCCTTTGTACTTGGAAAGAGTTGTTATCTCAGGGACTTGTCATCTTTTATCTAAAGTGGCCACTCTTGGCAGGATGTTATCTTGAGAGCTAAAACAGACCCCTACATCCCACTCTGGAAGGTATCCAAGCAATTTTTTAAATATTAGGTAGGCTTAAAAAAACCAGAAGTCTCTCCACATGGTACCACATAGGTAAATCAGATGGCATGATAACATAACACTTGCTATGACATTTGGGGAGTTGGAGACAAGGTGCCTTTGTGAAAGAGAGATCAAGCTCCTTACTAATAATAGGAAAATTGTTATCTTGGGAGGCTTGTCTTGAAGATGGAATCTGTCAAATTTTAATTAGTTTGCCTTCCATATTTCATAGAGTCTGTATATCCAAGGGTAGGGGGGAAATCATAATTAGTAGCCAGACACAGATTTCAAAGAAGCTCTCCAGCATAAATAGTGATATAGTACTTGTAGCATTCTAATTACTAGCTATATAGAGGGGAAGTATGATGTGGTCACAGGTTGTCGTTTTCAACAAAGACAAATTCCATTGTTTGTTCAAGTCTCCCATTAAAAAACATGTGAATGTTGTAACAAGGTGAGTGTTTATGAAGAGGGGGTTTTGTTAATGTAATTGGATTCTTAATTAAGAATAGAAGTTAAAAAAGCATGTTAAAACCTTACAAGAAAGTAGTGAAAATGGAACTTAGGTGACTTTGAACTCAGTAAAGGAATGGACAATAATGCTGAAAATACTATAATGACATTAATAAAACAATGGTACATCCTTATCTGAAATAACGTGGCCTGTTCTGGTCACCATGTCACCAAAAAGTTGTAGTTGAAAAGGATTAGTGATAAACTGAGAGAAATAGCAGATAGGGACTGTTTAGTTTAGAAGGAAGACACCTAAGATGGGATATGATAGACGTATACAAAATAATGAATGAGCTAAAGAAGATAAATCAGGCCCTCCTGCTTACCCCCTCTCATAATACAAGAAGGGTGCACAGCTCATGAAACTGAAAGGCAAAATAATTTAAAACTGATAAAAGAATGCACTTTTACACAATGCATAATTAACATATAGAACTCCTTGCACAAGATTATTAGTCAAAGAATTTAGCCGGATTCAGAAACTGGTTAGGCATTAACATTAATATGGACGTGTACAGTTACATTAGGTAGGATTTTTGAAAAATTTGAGTTTATATAAAACCACATGGCTTATTCCATTCTCTCAGTGACAGTTTCTGCCCACCTTCCCTAAGGCTTTATTCTACTTATTCTAGTATTGTCCACTACAAGGTTTCTTACACCTGCCGCTGATGTTTGTGGTTCTGGTCACTATTGAGACATGATACTAGACTAATTGGCATGGATGTGTGTGTGTCACAGTTACTGGATTAGCTGCATCGCTCTCCCTTTGCAGGGTCTCACCAAATTTACCCCCACAGGTGTTCTTTACCATTTCTCGGATGGAATTCTGCAGTTCACCCACTCTTAGAGCAGCACATGGGTTACAACATGCTGGGTGTCAATCAGGTAAATTCTTGTGACAAAACATGAAAAAGGAACCGGTGGTTCAGTGTTATCCACCAACAAATGAAAGCGCTGAACAGGTCAAAGGTTATTTCTATGAAAGATTGCCGAGCATCCTTGGCAAGATCAGTAATTTGACATTGTTATCCTCATCGGAGATCTAAATGCACAGGGTTAGTCATTATAATACTGGGGATATGACCGCATTATGGGCAGATATGGCATCCCAGGGCAGGTTGCCAATGGATAATGTTTTGTTGAACTCTGTGACCTGTGCAGTCTTTGCTTTGGTGGTACATTATTTCCACACAAGGAAAGTCATAAACATGATGGTTTTATCCAGAAACAGCTCATGTTGCCATGAATAGACACAGAGAAGTTCACTTTTGGATCTCAGGGTATGTAAAACTGTCGATGTTGGAAGTGATTATGATCTTGGGTTAATCAAAATAAAACTAAGGAAGGTAACACCACGCAAGGTGGAGGGTATGTATGATGCTATGAAGTAAGTAGATCCAGCAGTTAAGGCACATTTCAAGCTCAAACTTAACAATAGATCTGAAGAGTTAGACACTGATGGAGGACAAAGAACTAAAATGGAAGTTTTTCAAAGAAGCGAATGTGGATGCAGCTAGGACCACAGTGGGGCTGAGAAGATCTAAGAAAGAAGAATGTCTCCAACCAAATATATGGAGGCTTGATGAAGAGAGGCAAAAATTAAAGAAGAGAATTCTACAAGAATGAGAGAGCAGTAAGAGCTATTCTGCAACAAAAATATTGCAGACAAAACTATGGAACTTAAAAGATGAACCAGAAGAGATAAGAAAGAATGGATGGAAAATAAAGCAAGAGAAACTGAGGAGACATAGAAGAGAGGGAGTTCTAAAAAGGTTTTTCTAGTTTCTAAACAACAGAGGTCATAGTTCTCAAACCATTGTGGCACTGTGAAGGCTCAAGATGGTATACTTTGTGTTACAGAGGAAGGACAGAGAGCCCAATGGATGGAATATTTCCAGGCTCTGCTCAGCCAGTCAGAACCACTAACACACTTTGAGAGAGATGTGAAGAAATAGAGGACTTATCTTTATCACTAGAAGTAATTACCTTTGAGGAAGTAACTGAGGGCATAAACTGACTGAAGAATGGTAAAGCACCAGGCTGTGATAAGAGAGATACTATAATGTTAAAACTTAGAGAGGAAGTGATGGTGAATTATGTGTGCAGGTTGTATGGACTGTTTTGGGCGAAGGCGATTTCTCCTAAAGATTGGAGAAGAGGTGTTATCCACAAAATTTCTTAAAAGAGGGGTGAGGACCAGCTTACTTGTGATAACTGGAAAGGGATGACATTCTTATCTCTTCATGTAAAACTGTGTTGCATTATCATTTTTAATAGGGTGAAAACTGCTGGTGATAGTACTCTGATACTCAGAGAAGAACAGGCTGGATTTCACTCTGGTAGGTTATGTTGAGACCAGATTTTCATCTGGAGATGACTGATTGAGAAAGGCTTAGAATACCAGCAGAAGATGTTTTTTCTTGATTTTAGAAAAGCAAGTGATACTGTCCACAGAGAAGCACCTTGAAAGATCCTGAGACACTATGGAATTCCATCAAAGATGGTTAATTTGATAAAAGCTTCATATGATGAGTCTGTGTGCTCCATCAGGACAGAGTGGAGACACAGAATGGTTTAAGATTGTTATTGGTATACGACAAAATTGCATACTGTCCTCACTTCTCTTCGGTATTGTCATAGACTTTGTGATGAGAAGAGTGATGGCTGCTGCCAAGGACACTGGTGGTATTCAGGCAAGAGATAAGCTGTGAGACTTGGATTTGGCAGATGATATAGTCATTCTGGATACCAAGTTGGATGGAATGAAAAGACTCTTCATGAACTTAAAAGCAGAAGCTGCTAAAGTGAGACTTTAAATCAATATGCAGAAGACCAAAGACATGGAGATAGGAGAGAATGTTGTTTACATTGGTGTATGTGTAAATGATGGAGAAGAGTACGAAAGAGTTGATGACTTTGTTTGTCTTGGAAGTACAATATCTGCTAAAGGCCAGCTCACTTAATAAGTGAAGGCAGGAATCAGTAAAGCCAGTGGATCGTTTTTCCCTTTGTCAAACATCTGGAAGCTTAAGAAGATACATCCACACACTAAAATGATTATGGTCCTTCCAATACTATTGTATCTCTCAGAAATATGGCAGAAGGTGGAAGTACACAACAGGAAGCTGAATGCGTCCCACCAGTGTTAAGAATCTTGGGACCATATTGGAGAGATTGTGTAACCACTGTGGAAGTGCTGCCCTGCATGGGTTAGCGAACTGTGGATTCAGTAATTAGAAAGGAATGGCTTTGGTCATTTGGCCATGTCATTGGGCTAGCCTGTGGCAGAAGCACAAGGTACGTCTTAGATTGGATTCCACCTAGAGGAAAGAGAAGGCGTGGAGGACAAAGACTGACCTTTCACAGGACAACCTAAAAAGATGCTGCTATCATCGAGAGAATTTATGATGGAGTCAAACATCTTGCTGAGGACAGACAGCTGTGGGGAAAACGGCTTTGTGCCACTAGGCACAGGAGATGCTAAGTTCTCAGTCTAAGTACCAACAAGGCCTATTTCAGTAGTTCCGACTGGTGTTTGAACTGTACTGGTGACTAATCTTTGGCCTAGTGCAAAATATACAGGGATTACATAGACTTCCCAGACAGTATTGTTTAATGTTACCCGTAGGACTACAGTATTGAGAGACATGGCTTCAGCACAAAAAGAGACCTAACCTCATGGACCTTACTCAGCCTTTTAGCTTCTCCTGGCCTAGATCAGTGGTTCTCAAACTTTTTTACTGGTGACCCCTTTCACATAGCAAGCCTCTGAGTGTGACTCCCCCTTATAAATTAAAAACACTTTTTAAATATATTTAACACCATTATAAATGCTGGAGGCAAAGCAGGGTTGAGGTGGAGTTTGACAGCTTGTGACCCCCCTCGTGACTCCTTGAGGGGTCCCGACCCCCAGTTTGAGACCCTGGCCTAGATGCTTAGGCCCTGCTTAGAGAGCCTGCCTGCCTGGAGCTTTTCCCTCTATCCCAGTTCTGTATCAGCCTCATGGAATGCTGACCACTTCTCCTCCCCCTTCTTTTCTGCCAGGACTACCTTTTATCTGGTCAAGATCCTTTGATCTTTAGGGTCTCAGCCATTGGGATAGCCCCATTGTTCCCTCAGTTGCTTTGCAGTTGTGTACCTGAGGCTGCTTTTATGTGTGTCATTGTTTCACTTTTTCTGCTCGATTCTTACAACCCCTTTACAGTCTCCTTTGATTAAACTTTGTGCACTCAGGCAGGCAAATTGATACAGGGAAACAGAACCACTGATTATATTCATAAGAATAATGCAGTTATCTCCTAGTTCGTCACATTAAGCATTTTGCTGGTGGTAGGTCGGCAAATGTAATGTGCTGTGGTCAACTGTATTGTCTCTTAGACTAGAAGACTTTAGCACAGTTTGGAGGACACAGTTTGGTCTAACATGCTGCAAGCTGCAAACACAGTTGATTGTGTAGCATAGATTGGACCTTGCCTGTATACAAGTGACCAGCTAGCTAAGGCTCCAGAATTAACTCATGTCTTCAGCAATTCACATGTTCTGCTTGGTTTGGCACCGCAGCATTGGCTCCTCAATGAGCTAACTCCCAGTGAATATAAAAGCAGACTACAACAAAACAACTTGATAGATTTACCTGCAGCAGCTTTGTGTGTCTTTAGGGGTGTGATAATGGGTCTGTATCTGGATTATATTCAGCTGATGGTGCACTTTTCTATGTGGGACCTTAGTCAGGTGTGCAGTTTTTGGTTTCTTTTGCTTTACTAAAACGGCAAAGATGTTTAAATAGCTGAACATTTAAACATAACCTTTAATACTGTGTTTTTCCTGGTGATTTAGCAAGGGGCTACATGGTACAGTTACTTGAGGACAGAAAATCATAACTTTGGGTAATGAGTGATGAGCATTGTAAGAAGGGCTAGCTTCCTGGGAGCAATTTTAAAGGGTAGAAGTGTGTCTCTTATTTCTAAAGGTGGCCTGGAAATTGAATACCCTCACATTTAGCAGTACATGTTGACTATCTCCCAATAGCCAAACTAAGTGAGGCAATTCAACACACTCCCATAAAATCACTTTTCTTTCCCTAGGTTCGGTGACAGCCAGTTTCACTTGGTTCACTGTCTCCTACTTCAGAATAATGTTCCAGTGTGCAGAGCACTGATGACAATTTCAGCCGCCATAGTCCCCTGCTGAAACACGGTCCCTTATTCGGAGGGGTTCATTTGTGTTCACTATTATGCTGTATTGCCCAGATTAAAAATGGCTGACTCATTACTCGGAGGGGCTCCCAGTTTGATGTGTTGTCACCAGCAATAGCGCATGCTGGGTTCATCACAGAATGAGAGCCGGCAATTTTAGAGGGGCTGCTTAGCTCAGTGTAAGGTAAGTATTAGAGTGCTGAATGCCTCGCAGACAGGCTTTTGGGGGTAGTTGCTAAAGATGCAGGGATTTTCACAATTCTCTTTACCCTAGTAATTTCAATGAATTATGGGCATCGATTTAGGTTATGCTGTGACCTAACATGGAGAGGTGGTGTACAGATAACATTATTGTTCATATTCTACACCTCTACCCCAATATAACGCGACCTGATATAACACGAATTCGGATATAACATGGTAAAGCAGTGCTCCGGGGGGGGCGGGGCTGAGCACTCTGGCAGATCAAAGCAAGTTCAATGTAACGCGGTAAGATTTTTTGGCTCCCGAGGACAGTGTTATATAGGGGTAGAGGTGTATTAGTGCCAAGTGGCCTCAGTTAAGATCAGGGTCTCATTGTGCTAAGCACTGTTCGAAAGCCTAGTAAGAGACAGTCCTGAGCCCAAAGAAGTTATAGTTTGTCTAGATAAGACAAAGGGTGGGTGGGGAAACATAGGAGTGGAGAGGTGAAGTGATTTGCAGGTAAGTGGCAGACCTGGGAACAGGACCCAGGTCTCCTGACTTCCAATATCATGTCCTATACACTAAACTACACTGCATTCCTGGCAATTAGGACATCTTAATTAACTAGGGTGATGCTGCAGGACAGATGGTGCCATATAGGGCTGCCAACCCTCCAGGATTGGCCTGGAGTCTCCAGGAATGAAATTCTTTAAAGATTATGTGGCATGATGAGATCTCCAGGAATATGTCCAACCAAAATTGGCAACCACAGTGCCATGGTAGGTGAATGACACTGGAAAAGGAATTGCTCACTCAGTGAGGTAAGGAAGAATTGCACAGCAAGTGGCTCAAAGGCTGAAGGGAAGGAGTGACCTGGCCTCCAATATTTGTTGAGGACAAGACACACTTACACCATGGTTGGTACTCATGTGGGCAGGACATTAAAAAGTTAGTGATTTACCTGCACCCTTGCACTGACCCACTATCTTTTTAGAATCTGCTCTAAAGGATCTGAACTATCCATTGCTGTTTCTCCACAGCCTGTCTTGAAACACAAGTTAATTGGAGATTAAAACCTGTTGGCTAAAATAATTTTCCATTGTTTGTGAGGACCTCTTCTGACTCCCTTTGTTGGCTCATCCTCTTTCTTCCAGCATATGCACTCATCCATCTGCTGCCACGCCAAAGACAGTGCAAATCTTTGAAAAGCTGTCATTTTTCAGGAAGTGAATTACAGGCTTCAAATACAGATAGAAAAAATATAATTAGAGTAGAAGTTTCTTTCTTCCCTAAGGGAATACAGCCCCCCTAGTCTTAAGTGTACTTTTGTATCAGTGTTAAGTGAAACTTCAATAAGCAGCAACTTATGGTAAATTTTACAAGGAGGTGACAAATAGTTTAGGCTCAATATTTAGTAATTTTCACTACCAGTCCTTCCAAGACCGACTATTTAAATCTCAGCTGTGTATGTGACTTTCAATGCCTACTACATAAAACCCTAGTGGCTTTGGTTTGTAGTGGTTGTAGTATGGCTGTGGCCATGTTTACATGTCTGTGGCATCATTCATCTGTCCTTCAAGCTGGATGAAATCTGAGGCACGATATTGATATTTAATGATGTGGTTTTGTAAGACATAAAATGGGCCTACACACACGTATACCTCCAGCTGGTTATAAAGGAAATGGATACCTATTGAATGGCTAAATTTAAATTAAATTATAAAAGTCCCTTATTCGATTGTTTCCATTTTTAAATGACTTTTGTTCTTGTGATAGGCATGTCATTGTAAGCTCAGGAGACGGAAATGCTCTTTATCGAGAGAACAAGAACCCAAGTACCTTAACCCTGATCTAAAGGGCCTGTGTGACTGGGGTCCTAGTGAGGGCCAGCTATGGTCACTCAATTACTGAACTGCAAAGAATGGGGCAGACAAACTCCAAAAGGCTGGTGGATATGCCAATACTTAGATTTACCAAGCCAGCATAAAACAGCTTCCTTATCACCCCACTGGTTACTCAGAAGTCCAAACAACACAGTTCCCTTAAACTTTAAGGCTTAAAGTGATCCATCATATAAAAGAAAAGGTTCTGCCAATCCCAAAGGATCGGATACATTACCTCCCAGGTTAATGTATGTTTCAGATCTTACCCAAATACACCCTACAGCCAATTCTTATTAACTAAACTAAAATGTATTAAAAAACAACAGAGTATGGTTAAAA
This sequence comes from Terrapene triunguis, assembly GCF_002925995.2. Taxonomy (NCBI): domain Eukaryota; kingdom Metazoa; phylum Chordata; order Testudines; family Emydidae; genus Terrapene; species Terrapene triunguis. The sequence continues at coordinate 1,319,138 of NW_020664498.1, read as the reverse complement.
GATCAATATACATACAGACATGAGTTCAATCCATTGAGGTTCAGATTCATAACAGAGATGGTGAGCTTTTAGTTGCAAAGAGTTTCTTTAGAATTTAGTTAATAGGTTATAGTCCAATGTCCAAATATCATATTCAGGGCGTACCAGCGTAACTGGGACCTCAGTCTTGCGACTCAAACTTCCCCGATGAAGCTTAAGCAGATCTGAGATGAACAGGATCAGGACCCAACGGTCTTTTTATACAGTGTTCTAGCATCCACTTGACCACACAGTCCTCATTAAACAATAGGCTTTTGATGTAACCTTTTGCTTTCTAAACACCACCAGTAATAAGTTACACACATTAACATAAGGCAATTTATCCATTAAGTAGTCTATTACAAACTTGAAAGAGACATATAGACAATGACATTATTTTACCCAAGATTCAGCTAAATGTTAATATTCCCTTTTGATCTCTGAATCAATAGTTATAGTGAGAGACAGGAACTGTCTGTTTATGGGTAGCATCTAAGATACACACAATTAGTATTACTTCTAACAATAGAGGTTTGCACTTCAAAGTTCTAGCCTATTTAACATGAATGGCCCTAATTATCATTCACATACCTTTCTAGCATGACTTTAAAGGTGGAGTTTGGGTCATTCAGCCTGCAAGCTGTTTAACCCTTTCTAGCCATGCATCACAGCCTGCATCCTTAATCTGTGCATTCAAGCTTTGCACCCATTCAGTCCTTGACCTCTCTGCTGCAACTCCCAATTAGGAGGGCCACTTGTGATGGTGGTTTCTGTGACATGGACGCTGTCCCACTAAGAACAGAACAGAGGCCATCAACCCAACTCATCTCATATAGGCCACTGAACAGGCAGATGGTAACAATGTTTGGTCATTGCTTACTTAGGCTGCATTTGAACTGTTGACCTAGAAGTGAAAGCCGCCATCTCCCATTAAGATCCCATGAGCCATCAATTGAATACATTTATTATGATACCCAGCCTAGGAAATACATAACACCAAATAAGGCATGAATGTGTGCAGTTCAGGAAAACATTTTCTCCTTCAGTTGTAAAGACTTTGTTTTGTTTACTCCAGGGGTTCTCAAACTTCATTGCACTGTGACCCCCTTCTGACAACAAAAATTACTACACGAACCCAGGAGGGGGGATCAAAGCCTGAGCCCAGCTTCCGGGGGTGGCAGGGCCAAAGCCCGAGCCTCATCATCCTGGGGTGGGGGCAGCCCAAAGCTGAAGCGCTTGGGTTTTAGCTTCGGTCCCACCCCCAGGCCCCAAGTCTGAGCCCATTAAAATGGGGTTGCGACCCACAGTTTGAGAACCGCTGGTTTATTCCATGGTTATAGTTTAAAATTGTCAACTTTTCCTGTCATAAGCCCTCCTGTTGTAAGATTGTTACACATTAATTAACATTCACGTTTGATGAGAGCTTGATGCGAAATGTCCCATCTAAAGAGCAACTCTCCTGCATTTTGAAAAGGAGATTTTCAGAAAAACAGGTTTAGCTATTTTTTACACTTTTTAGAAGGTATTCAGTGTTTTGGGGACTTGCCTAATTTTGCTATTTTGATAGTGACGATGCTTTCTGGATGCCTTCCTTTCAGTCATTCCAGTAAATATCCAGTTGATAGTCTGCATCATTATACAACAGCTTCCCGAGAAGTGGTTTACACCTAGACCTGGACAGAAACTGGAATACCTGTTACATGGGAAATTCCAAAATTTAAAAAAAAAAAAAAATCATTCCAAAACAGAACACAAAACCAAAAATTTGAAAATTCCTACAGAACAGGAATTCTGCAGTTTTGTTTAGAAAAAGCTAAAACAACATTTCATCAGACCCCATTAAAATGTTTCCAAGGCTCCTGAGTTAGGGAGCTTGGGAAACTTGGGAGCTGGGGCTCGCAAGACTTTCAAGATATTAAGGAGTTGGGAGCACTGAGAACCATGGCTCCAAGTCAGTCCATCCAGTGGCTGCACTGGAGCCAGGCAGCCTGGAAGTCCAGGTGGGCTGCTGAGGAGCTGTGGAGCTGGGGAAATTTTTCCAAGAGAAAATTGAATATTTCCTCTGGAATATTTTGATTTTGTGGAAAATGCCCTTTGCGTATGAAAATCATTTGCACAGAAACTTTTCGGCCAGCACCATGTATACAGTTGCACAACCGCTTGTGAGATTCTGTGTATGCAACAATTCAACACCCACCACTTACATGTGTGAGTTATTCCATGTTCTTCAATGGACAGCTTGCTGTAGTTCAGCTTTCCTTGGCACCCCACGCCTTCCCATAAAATGTAGAGCATAATGGCTTATATTGCTCCTTTGTGCAAATAGTGTAACTACCATTCCCAGAGCACGGTTATGTTTATTAATGGCCATTAGATAAGGATTTTTTTTCACGTGTTTCTTCTAGATCTCAGTCCAAACGGATAAACATACTCCCCAATCCATACAAGTTCTTAGTTTAAAATATTCATATATTTTTATTTATATATTGCTAACAAGGGTGGATATGGATGCTATTTAGTCTAGAAAGTACTGCCATTACGAGCTGATGAAAAAGATCTACAGTAACTTAGAGTAGTACCCTGAGGTATCAGCTGCAAGCAATGCTGCCAGGCACGCTACAAGATTCATGATTACAGTAAGTGTATAATAGATGAATCAGCAGTTTTGGAGCCTGAATCAGTAAGACATGGAATTTCTCAGTTTACCTATTTGACAGTCATACACCTCATTTTACTTTCTTAGTGTGTTATCTGCATCTGTTCACACAATAATAATTTTACTTTCCTGCACAACACAATCGGGTATTTTGATAGATTACAGTTGAGCATTACAAAATGTCTCGTATGAAGGCAAGAATTGTACCAGTTTGTGCGTATGTCTCTTATTAAACTTTTGCTCGTATTAACAATACTACATCACATTCACTATGCTTGGAAGGATTAGATTTTTATTGGTAAATGTCGATAAATGGCAATTTCCCATGCACACAAAAACCAATGAAAAAAATATTTCCATTGATAATAACCGTAGTTTACAGGTAAGCAAAGTAAGAAAAATACTGCTTGAGAACTTACTATGGTATAATTATGGCTAAAATGTTGAGCTATGATGTTGACAGTTTGTGTTTTAACGGTTACAAAGCTTTAACTTTTTGACTGTATACTGTCATTGTCTGACTCTCCCCCCCCAATAATTTCCCACAACTGAGAAAATTTAAATTAATAAAAATAAAAAAGGCTTAAAAGTAAACATTGATATTATCCATCAAAATTATTTTAAAAAATCAAATTCTGCCAAGCCTAATATTAACCAGTATGAACCACCAGAGGAGTGAGGTTCTGGAACAGTCTTCCAATAGGAGTAGTGTGTGTAAACCACCTAACTAGGTTTGAGATGGAGTTTGATAAATATATGAATGGGATTGTATGATGCGGTTGCTTATGATACCAGGAGATTGAATTCTTTGACCCAGGAGATGCCTTCCAGTTCTACGCCCTGTGTTTCTATGTACATCCTGAGTTTAGACTTCCAACAATTCTCAGCAAGTAGCCCTTAAGCAGCAGTAAAATGGGTCCACGTTGACTCTTTTTAACTTTGCATTAGTTTTGTGGTTTCTTTAACCAGACAAAAGATATTAGTGCCAATTTTCAGAGCTATCAGTACTATCTACAGAGTCCACTGATGACTGGCAATGCTTTCCCATGCTTGATGGTGCGTTATGGGACAATATTATAGTAATTGCATACCGGACAGAGCAGACCACTGCCACATAAATACACATTCAGCTGACACTAGTGGAGGGTCTGATATCCACTTTGGGGACTCTCACTAGAGGGCAGTCACACATTTTGAGAGTGAAATGTTTCTCCTGTTGCTGGAGAACCTTCTTAGCAGGTGAGGGAACTCTGTAGTAGGCTACAGGTTAATTAAATTGAGGTAAAAGTGGCTTATGAGGGAAGGAATCCTAGGAGCTACCAAGCATGATAGGAAGAGCTTAGGAAAAGTCAGGCCTATGGGGAAGGCTTTGACTGGGGGATTAATGCAGTGGTGTTAGCTAAAAATAATTTCAACATAAAATCACATCCTAGAAGGGGTGACTTCCTAAATTGATAAGAAATGTGCTGCTCTTGTTTGGAGTACGATGTTGCCAGTTCTCCATATACTGCATATTGTCTGAACAATTCCACCTGTATAATTTAGATTTTAAGTTCTGTGCAGCAGGTACTGCATCTTCCTTCTAGTTTTGCATTGCAACAACTACCTGAATGCGAATAAAAACTTGATGCATAGTGGAGAGGAATTAAGTTGCAGCAGCTCACATGTTCAATATCAGAAATGGACCCAATCTGTTCAATTCTGAGGCGATCAGATCCAGATTTGTGGTTTGGGCCTAACTCTAGTTAACATTCAAAATGATTGAAGGGGAAAATTGGTTTTAGAGTTTCATTAGTGGAAATAATTCTTTTAATAACAAATCTTAACATGTCAGATTCACTGGGAACTGCTAAACAACAGAGCCCTTTCTTGTTTAACAATAACACTGCTCATCCAGATGCCAATAATTAAGTAAAAGAGTGTATCATCTTGATTGCCCAGTGGTTGGTAATCAGTACAGAGCTAAAGATTGCTTTGTAAACAGCAGTTGGTGTATATTAGACTTCCTTTGAATGAGCTGTAAACCGTTTGAGCATAACAGACACAGAAGGACAGTTAAGCAGCAATCCGCCAGCGAAGTAGAAGCGCAAGTATTGTGTTAGGGAAGGTGAGAAGAGGTGGTGATCTGTCTGTTCCAGGGAATTCATTACATGCCTGCACATCCCTAGTAGGGTGATAAGGAAGATTTGTGTGAGAGATTTGCAATTCTGTTTACTTTTAGAGTTGTAAATCAGCAGTACTGTCCTCTGTTAAGAGTATTGTCTGGCAAAAATAGAACGTCTTAATGGTTATGCCCAAATTTTAATGTTTTTTGTGCTCTTAGGAAATTTGTACTAGAATCACCTCCCTGGTAGGGGCAAAGGGCCTGAATAATCTGTGTGCCTTCAATTTTGGGTAATTAAAGGTATATAATAAAGCATAAGGGACTACAAAAATGTATAGGCGGCACTCTCGGCTAACAACTTCCTTGTAGGAAATGAATTTTTGTCATTCAACTTTGTATCTATTTTTAACAGAGACACCGCGGCCAGCACATCGCTCGCCCACGCCGCTTCTCGCCGCCCCCATTGGCCCAGGACGGCGAACCGCAGCCAGTGGGGGCCGCGATCGGCCAAACCTGCCGCGTCAGCAGGTAAATAAAACTGCCCCGGCCCCCCAGGGTGCTTACCCTGGCGAGCCGCGTGCCGAACGTTGCCGACCCCTGGTCTACAGTACCAACTTATGTCGGTATAACTACATCGCTCAGGGGTGTGGAAAATCCACACCTCTATGTGACATAGTTATACCGCCCTAACCCACAGTGCAGAAAGTGCTATGTTGAAGTGAGGACTTCTCCCGTTGACATAGCTACTGCCTCTTGTGGAGGTGGAGTACCTACGCCGACTCCCGCCTTCATGAAGTGCTACACGGCACTAGTGTACTAGTGCGCTGTAGCGCTGTAAGTGTAGACAAGCCCATAGGCTCCTAAGTTACTTAGGTGTTTTTGAAAGTTTTATATGCTCAGATATCACAGTGCTTGGTACAGTTTAAGAACCCAAATACATAGGAAGCCTATGGCTACAGTAGTATTAGAATTGAAGCTTCTTTATATGTGTGTTTCTTAATAAAATAATTTAAGTAGAAATATATTGGGATTCCTCTTTTAGAGTATAATCTCTTTTTGATTTTATAGAACAATTTGCTATGTGTGTGGAAGGACACCATAACTACAGCTGAAGTTGGTACATTGAAACAGTTTGAATCTTTATTTCAACTTGCCTTAGATTGGAATGTCACTGTTGGGGTTTGCTAAGAGATAGCATCAGTATTCTAGCTACAGCTTATAATGTCCAAAAGGAAAACTGATGAATATAAAAGCTTCTTGAGTTGCCCCACATAACTTCTCATTAGGTGCTCTTTGTGAAATAATTTTCATCAGCCTCCCTAGAGTTCTTATAAACTTGCTTCTTACAAAGGTAGAGGGAAATATTCATTAACGAAAACTTGTCACTTTTAGTAAACACTAGGGGCAGGATTTTCAAAGGAGCCTAAGGGTGTTAGACACCCGAATCCCGCTGAAATTCACCTAACTCCCCTGGACTTGTTTGAACACCCCAGACTTCATCCATTTACTTTCATCGTTTGCAAGATAGTGAACTAATATGTCTCCTGTTATAGACAATTTAGGTCGTTTAAAGGATGTGTTTTTTGTTTTTGGTATTCTTTGGATGTATCATCATGCATCATATCATTAGGTCACACACTGTTGGGTTCTGTATTATTAGAAATGTAGATATATGCCTTTCCACATCATGTGCCCTCTATGAATATGCAGCAGGTATCTGATCCAAAATACAAACCGAAGTCAGCAGTGAATATGTAGTATCTGTAAACCAGCTGTTTGTATACCAGTATTACATTAAGCAGTTCAGCAATATACCTACTTTATATATAAATCTGAAACTTTTGTGGCTGTTTCTAAATGAGAGACTGTCCCATATTTTCATTTTTCTTAGCTGTTTTGATATTTCATTCAACTGTGAAAGTGAAATTAATTTCTGTACAGATTTGTCCTTTTTCTTCTGTATTGCTCAAAACAATTAGTTTCCTTTTTCTAACAGAGCTTGAAATTAACAATTTTTTAAAAATATTTCTTGGGTTGCGTACCATCCATGTTCACTAACATCTGAAAAAAATCATCTATTTTTTGTCTGTTGCTACAGAGCACAAAACATTTTTGCATAGATCCCAAGTAAAAATAAGAAATCAATTATGTGTTTTGGCAGCGACTAATTGAGATACATACACATACACACACACACACGTAGTGTATATTTATATATATGTATATTTAGATCCCAGCTGTAATTTCCCCCATCAAACAATAACAATTTGAAGATAGAAAACATTTACAGTGTAAATTTAAATGTCATAATTCCTCTATAAAAAACAGTGCAGGATCTCTATCTCTTTTCAGTGATAAACATGAAACGTGTTCAGTTCAAAAGAGAAAAAGCACTTTTTGTAACTTCTAGTGCTGCAAACTTAACCTTGGATCTGATTATCAAGCTGACTTTCCTTTGGTCTTCGAACATAGTCATTGGAATAAAGATTCTGCTGTCAAAAGTTAGCTGACAATTCTGTTCCTGATGCAGGAGCCAGAATAGAATCCAGCTCACTCACTAGGTGTTTTGATTCTGCAGGACTAATACTACTAGTAAAAATTGCTTTTAATTTATTGTTAGTAAAGTAAGCACTGATCGCTCAAACATAGAGAGAGCAGACAGGTGATGTAAGAATGTCACTATCTGATACAGTGATTTTTCTGACTTTAGTCTTACACTAAGTGATGGTTTATTAAAAAGAGTCAGAGCTGCTTTTTATTGTGGATTTTACAGTGGTTCTTTTAGGAAGAGATACTCTTACTGATGTTTGCTTTTAAATGCCACATAAAGAGCATCATTTTGCAAAGCAGTGATAGCTTGTGGGAAAGAAAAAGACTAAAACTTGTGAAGAGTTGGTGCTGGAAAACAGCACTCCTTGAGGAAGAATAGGAAATATTGGTTTAGTTTTGGGGGGTGGAGGGAAATGTTCAAAGCTGAAGAAGAACTCTTTGTGACTAAGAGTAATTTTGTAAAAATTAATTTTTCTGTGGCTATTGATTAGGTTGAGTTAGAGAGTTCCAAGGATAATGAAAGTAAGGAGAAGAGAGAGAGGGAGCTTTATAGCATTGTGCATAGTTAATTTTTCACCCAGAAATCATTATCTTTTTCTTAAATACATTTTATTTACTTTTGTGTTCAATATTTCTATTGGCAAACATAGATCTGTGGTGAGAGACCTATTAGAGACCATTGCAACCGTCAATTCTAATTGTTAGTACATTCCAGGCAGGCCCACTAATAAAGTATCTGGTGGTGAGTACTATATGCAAAAGGTCAACAACTAAGAATGACAAAAGACTGTGATCTATATTTTCAAATGTGGCCAGTGATTTTTAGGTGTCGAAGGAGCCTGATTTTTCAGAAAGCCCTGACCACCCATCCTCTGAGAATCAGGCCCGGGTAAGGCATCTCAACCTGAGCACTTAAAATCACTTATCACTTAATGAAAATTTTGGCCTTTGATCTTCTGTACAGTAAGGAAGTAAACTCACTGATTTCAGATGAGGTCCCAGTCCTGCTAACTTTCACACGTGAGTAACTTCTTGCATGAGAAAAGTTACATGCATAAATGTTAGCAGAGTCAGGCTGATAATTTGTGTGAAGGATTCCTCAGGAACAAACAGGTTTTTATTTTTTTCTAGTTAATAGTTTGAATATTTCATATGGAAATGACTGAAATACTTTGCATCAGGTCTTCTGTTTAGCATTATACTTTCACACTGTAGAGTAAACTAATGAATTACAGCATGATTACACAGCACATAATTAACTTTGTAATTAATATGCAACTGCCACTTAAACTAAAGCACTGCTTATAAAGATGTACAGCAACAGTAAATCATAGGTCAGAAATAGCACTTGGAATTTTCGAAAGAATGAGAGTAAATGCAGAATCACTTACAGCAGCAGAGCAAGTTAATTAAAAAACAGATTAATTGTGAATGTCCTGTTTAATTTTAAATACCTTTGTTATTTCTTTTCTCCTAAGAAAGAATCAGTGTAAATCCCAACCTATTTGTTGTTGTCTTATATGATATCTTTAAAACTGAGCAGTGTAAAGCCTTGTCTTTTAGTTTTTGGAATCAGTCAGTTTTGCTTTCTTTACCGTGCTATGTATATGGTAGAACATAAAGATTTTTTTAAAATTATTTTGCTTGGAAGCTTTAAGCCATAGGGCTTTTCCTCCTAAACAACATTTCCGTTCAGTGATATAAACTCAGTCAAATCAACTTTCTCCAGACATGCTACTGAGTTGTCTGTACTGGACCTGGGTAAGGATGAGGTTTAAATTGGATCACATCAGTGAAGCCTTGCAGGCCATGTTGTCACAGTTTTGTACCATCACCAATATCTGTTCATCTCCACAGGGGTTAACATCATTAGCAGCCCTAGTATAGACAGGCTTCATGTATTTTTTTTTTTTTTACTCCACATCAGAGAGACAGAAGAACGTAACACAGTAGTTGATAAAGTGTCTTTGCTATCCAGAGATCCCTTTTTGCTAAGACTACCACTGGTGCAACTGAATGGATATTAGCATTGGTGGGAAGTTCTTAGAAATTTCTCAACTGTAGATATGGCCACACAGTCTGGGTTTTAGACAGCGTAGTGCTCCTGATCTATGAAAAGCAGCATATAATATGGTGCCTGAATCATGTACCAGAAATTTGCCTTTCTCAGGAGATGGGAGTTCAATACCCTCTAAAATCCCTTTAATATATGCTATTGAACCATAGACTTGTTGGCTATAATATTAACATAAAACAAACACAAATGAAGTGGATTCATTTTTTTCCCCTCAACAAATATTCACAGAAATGATTTTAGGTATAAATTAGGTAATGTAGACTCCTAAGTCAGTGTAGTCTCCATCATCCACAACCCAGTAGCTTGATTAGACACCCTTTCCAGAGATGTGTGCAGGAACTTTAGGGGGTTGGGGATCAGACAATAGTTATTTAACATTGATATATTAAAAGTTAAAAGTTTAAAAAAGTTATATATAAAAAGTTAAAAGTTTGTAACCACATGTCAAAATATACAAAATAAATTTCCTTAAAATAAGTTCTCAAGCATCATTTTTCTTACTTTGCTGATATGTAAGTGTTAATCATCATCAGTGGAAATTTTGTTTTTGTTGGTTTGGGTATGTTTAGTGAAATGTTGCTCTACCACTAGCTTAAGTGGTAGAGATCTGTTCTGGAAATCTGAAGATCCAGAGATCAAACCCTGCTGACTGTCCAGAACAGGGGGTCCTTATAATTATCCCATGATGGAATTTCCATTTTCCCAGTTTCCTTAAGGGAAAAAAAAAATCTGGTGCATGAGAGGGTCAGTGAGTGAGAGAAACAATCTTTAAGGCAGGTTTTACCATTAAAAATCTGTTACCTGTTACCAATTATGGAAGATGTTACAAAAGCCAAAGGATCCACGGTTCAGTCATTTGCCACACCTTTCAGTTGCTTGTGTCACACACTGCGAGGTCAGAAGGTTGAGAGAAATGGTAGGAATTGTCATATTGGATTAGGCCAGTGGTGCATCTAGTGTAGTAACTTGTCTGACAGTGGGCAATAGTAGATGCTTCAGAAGAAGGTATGAGAAACTGCTATAGCTGTCAGCTATACAGTAACTTGTGTATGTTTACAGCAATAAGGTTTGGCTCACGATGGAGTAACTAACCAGATGTGGTAGTTGATGTTTTCAAGCATCAAAAAAGATTTATGAGTTTGGGGATAGCAGTTTATGGGGTTAAGGGGAAATTGTGCCTGTGCTAGTGCTGCTTTTTTAATTTATAACTTACAAGTTTACAAGTTCCATAGTTCTGATTAATAGTTTTCAACCTGTTTTTTTCATGAACTCTTTGGTTTGAAATCTCATTATTAGTTTTGCATTATGTATAGTTGGTCACTTAAGCAGGGCCGGCTCCAGGCACCAGCAAAGGAAGCAGGTGCTTGGGGCGGCACTCCGTCCGCTATTGGGGTGGCACGTCCGGGTCTTCGGTGGGAATTCGGCGGCAAGTCCCTCGGTCCCTCTCTTCCTCTTTGAACGTCTGCTGAAGCGCCGCTGAAGAGGAAGAGAGGGAGTGAAGGACCGAACTGCCGCCAAAGAATGGAGCGGAACGATTGAGCTGCCGCCGAAGTGCCACTGATTTTTTTTTTTTTTCCCGCCGCTTGGGGCGGCAGAAAACCTGGAGCCGGCCCTGCACTTAAGCCACACAATACAGTTTCTGAACAGCTAATTGAAACTTCATACCAGAAGCAAAAGTGACAATGGATAAAGCACCGCTGGCATGAATTTTGGGATGAATAGTCATTCGTGTTCAAATATGTGTAACTTTTGGGATTCACAAATGCCTAGCAGTTGTCTGAATACTTCAGTAACATAATATACCCGCATGAATCCTAGAGAACTCAACTCAGTGTTCTTATTTTATGTGCAAAAAACATTCACAAATCAGTGTTTCCATTCTTTAACTGATCTACAGGCTGATGCTAAAATCAAATTGTAATGATTAAAATGCGTCCCAAATTACACCATTAGGAAAACTATTCACTCAGGATGGGCTGTATGGCATAGGTGAAGTCCTTACCCCACTGATATCAATGGGAGTTTTGCCATTGAATTCAGTGGAGTCAGGATTTCACCCCCTCTTGAAGGTCAACTGACTGGCTCTGTTGGATCAATCAATTCCAGAGTGGAGAGGCCTTGTCTCATAAAAAACATCCACACACCCCCACGTGGTCCAAAACTACCCTCGGAGCACAGTACCCCTTACAATCCCCCTGGAGAGCTTGTTTAGTATTTTGATTCCCAGGGAAGAATCTGACTTACTAAATCACTAACACTACTCCCATTAGCCCTTCCTGGAGGCCTCTCCTCCAAATACTGATCCAAACAAGGCACGGGGGAAGATGTGACAAAACGTAATAAAATGGTATTGGGCAATGGAGGACTAAGGCAATCTGTTTACAGGTGAAGGACTGTTACAATCTGGACAGCGTTGCAGTTCATTAATAAAGTATAAGTAAAACCGTCAAATGGCATCCGTTACGAATCAGTAGAGACATCAGCAACATAGCAGTATATTATGAAGGTGCCAGTTATAGCTCCATGGTTGAATTTTACACTGTGTGTGTGTTTGACAAATACATTGCAAATAAATTTAAGATGTTGAAAAATTATTTAATGTCTTGGCAACAAAATGCAGTGCTTCATACTATTAAATATTTTATTATAAATTTTTTAAAAATTGTCATCTACACTTAGAAGAATCCATATTGGAAGCCCCAGCTGAACCTGTAGTGGTAAAAGAACTAAGCTTTGATGCTTTTACCTCAGTAATAAATCTCCATTTACAACTTTAAATTTTAGGGAGGCGGGGGGAAATCAAATGGTTGAGGAGAAAATATTTCCTTAAGCCACTTCTTACTAGCAGGTCTGTTCTATATGAAGAGAGGGGATGAAGCTTCTCTTCCGACTACACAGCTTTTTTTGTGATGGGGTTGTAATATATGTTAACATTATGTCGACATGGTCAGCTCTAGTCAATAGGCTAAAATTGCTGGGTAGTTTGTCTTTTTGACAGATCTTGTCTAGCAATTTATATGACCTTCCAACTCTGATATTTTCCATGCCAGTAAGTGTTGTAAGAGGCTCCTTTCCGGATACCATCATCATTTCTTTCTTCCTTATCTCTCACTGAATCCATAAAGGAGCGTACCAGGTCATTGCCAATGGTAAACTGGCTTTGCGGATTATATATATTCTTTAACATTGCTCCGTTAATGTCTGAACATAGTTTGTTAAATTAGTGTTTAAAAATAATCCAAATGTATCATGCTTTTTTTCCAGATTTTAAAAATTGGGATGTTGGCAATATAAAAACATATTTATCATACAGTCTTTAAAATTTAGTCCATGTTATTAACACATTGGATGATTTGCAAAAATCTAGGCCGTTCTGCAAGCTACTTGGCACAGGCAGAACAGTGTGTACGATCGTGGCCCTAGTATTTTTAAACCATTTATGTTGCTTCATTTTATGCATTCCATCATTGTGGAAATGAAAAAAATCTGGTCAATATCATTTGAGTAAACTTCAGTCTTTTCGACACTACCAAAATGCTATTACAGTTGGGTGTTCAACCTTGTAATGCTTATATTTGTTCTTACAAATATCTATGTCTTCCCCACTCGTCCATCCAGATGTATTTTTTTTAAACCAAAACCGACATTTTAAGTCTAAACTCAGTTGGTTGAGCCCCAGGATGAGTGTGCAACTTATGCTGAAAACACTAAAAGGACAAGGTGTTTTTCTGATCAAATTAGAACGCTTTGTATAACTTTGCTTCCCAGCATGATCACAGGGATTTTGCATGTGTTCGTTTCATAACACTAGTTTGGATGTCATCCATGAGTTATTCCTTGAACTGCAGCACAGGGATTGGTATTATAAAAGTGCTTACACAAGTGATATGGAAGTTTGGGGAAACTTAAAGTACAAGTAATGTAAGCTGACCTTTTCTGTCATTTTAAACAAGTTATATATAGAATTTAAAACTGCTAAGGGAAAGGGATAATGGTTATGATATTCTGGGATGCCAACTCCTATATACTGTAGCTCAGATATAGGTAATAGCACCCAACCAATTGAATTCTTGCTGTTGGTGTTAGGACAGAGGTGGGTAAACTTTTTGGGCCGAGGGCCACATCTGGGTGGGGAAATTGTATGCAGGGCTGAGGCAGGGGGGTTGGGGTGTGGGAGGGAGTGTGGGTGTGGGAGGGGGTGTGGTGTGCAGGAAGGGGCTCAGGGAAGAGATTGGGGCAGAGGAGGGGTGCGGGGTGTATGAGGGGGCTCAGGACAGGGGTGCAGGAGGGGTGCAGACTGCGGCAGGGGTTGGGGTGCAGGAGGGATGCGGGGTGAACGAGGGGGCTCAGGGCTGGGGGTTGGGGTGCAGGAGGGGTGTGAGGTGCAAGCAGGGGGCTTAGGGCAGGGAGTTGGGGGCAGGGTACAGGAGGGGTTTGGGCTCCGGCCTTACCTCAAGCAGCTCTGGGGTGGCAGCAGCGTGCACCGCCCTGTCCCCGGCCCTGCGCCGCTCCAGGAAGCGCTGCGGCCCCGGGGGGGGTGGGTGGGGGGGAGAAGGGGCGGAGGGCTCCTCATGTGCTGCCCTTGCTGCACCTCCAGGTACCTTCCCCGAAGCTCCCATTGGCTGCGGTTCCCCGTTCCCGGCCAATGGGACCTGCGGGGGGTGGTGCCTGGAGGCATCGCACAAAGCCCTCTGCCCCCCCTGCCTGGGGGCCGCAGGGAGGTGGTGCTGGCGACGCCGCGGGCCAGATCCAAAGCCCTGAGGGGCCGGATCCAGCCCGCGGGCTGTAGTTTGCCCACCCCTGTGTTAGGAGGACTTTGTGATTAAGCATGTACAATGAGAGTCATCCCCAACTTTAGGTACCTAACACATGAGGAATGAGCATTTGTTCTAGCCTTTGAAAAGCATAGGACTGTGTTAATAATTTTATTTGTAAAACAGTGCCTCTTCTTCTGTCTCCTCCCCCAAAATTCCTGGTAAAATGCCTGGGCTCAATACAGAAAAATAAACATAAACGTTGTTGTCATAAAGCTTGAATATGAAATCCCCACATACAATATTCAAACTCAGTAGTTGAGCTGGTCAAAAATGGTGAACATTTCATAAAAAAAATCATTGACTTTTCTTTAAAAAGTTGAAAAATATGCTAATTTTTCCAGGACAAATTTCAACACACTTTTGAAAAATCAAAAAATGTCAACCAGATCTACTCAGTATCATTTGGATTAACAGTGATTTACAATAGAAGATATGTTTTTTCACAGCACTGTTTAAAAGAGTTGGCCTGTTGTCACTTACTGTACCATAGATCTTCCATTTGCTTATACCCCTCCTAGTATTGATGGCAAGGTGAAAGAACTGTTCTAGCGGCTAGTGTGTTCTCTTTCATTCCTACAGCCTCCTTTTAAAAATATATATTTTTAGTTGTCTGCAGCTGAAGGTCAGATTGTGGTTTGTTGTTTTGATCTCTCAGCCATTTGGTATTTGCAAATGGCCATGACATTGGCAGGTGAATGAAAGAGATTCATGCAAAATATACCTTGTAGGTGTTGTCTTACTGCCTGTGACGTGTCTGCTTGCCTAGAGATTGAAAGGTGAAATTAGAAGTTTAAGAGTTCAGAACTGGAAGAGAGATCAACTACTTTATCATTGTTTGTTCTGTGAGATAAAATAATTGTATCATGACGCTGCCGCCCTTGCCCTGTGATTCTGAACTGTTATGTGATAACTTTTCTTTCATACGTCTTGACACAATATCCTTAGGCCCAAAATAAAGTCTAGTCTGTTTCATTGTCCTGCAAGTGAATGCTCACAGAATGTTGGCCAAACTAAATGTAAAACAGGATTGTCCCATGATTTCTGAACTGGGCAGTAAATTAATATTCCTGTTAAATATTAATATTTCTGCAACTCCACTCCAGCCATATAATGACTTTTCATGGACATTCTCTAATCTTAAAGTTGCAGCTACTTAGAGTTAGACTTGGGGCAAAGTAGAAGATTCCTGGGTTTTGCCCTCTTGGACTAGTCTCAAAGACCTCTGTCAAATACGCGGTGGTCTACACTTCATGAGACCTGTGAACTTAGTGCATTGTGCTTGATCTTGTTCTGATCAAGACGAGTGTTCCTCAAAGAGAGAATCTCTGTTTTGCTTCTGACATCTGTATCAAGCCAAATTGGAAGTTTAGCATTGGGCAAAATGTGATTCGTTTGGAACTGCAGTGTCCTTTCTCTTTCTGTCTAGGAGGGTTATAGGGAGAAAAAGAAGAAACCACCAGAAATCTTCACCTAACATCACCACCTTACAGTGGGGGGAGGGTGGCAGGGAACTCTACCTCCAAAAGAGGAAGATGGCGCTGTCCTGCCCACCCCCCAGCCACTCCTTTAATGGGAGTCTGGACCCATGATGATCTAATTTAAGGGAAACAAACCTATCTAAGCAGTTAAGTGAATAATGAGCACCTGAGGCTGATAAAAGCCCATAAGGGCTCAGTTGTAGCCAGGTGATCACAGAGAGAGAAACTCTCCTAAGGGAGAGGAGTTTGCAGAGACCCCAGGCCCCAAGAAGGAAGGCTGTGCAATCTCTGCACCCAAGAGCAGAGAGTCTGTTTCAAAGTAATTTGTGTTTAATAATGTAGAACCCGAGCGAGGGAATTTTGTCTCACTCCCTTTTGGACCGTGTGGAGTTCTTCAGGAGCTCTGAGAGAAGCGAAACTGAGGGAGTGTCTGCAGTGCCACACGAGGTCAGCAGGGGGCACTACAGGCCAGGTTCATATGTCTATGTACAAAGTGTATCTGACGTTGTGTTTGTACAGATAGTTCTAATTCAAAGGCGTATCCTTGTTATTACATTTGATAGGACTGTGTATTGTTTCAAATAATAAGATGCTGCACCTACTAATGCCTACAGCACTGCCAACTTTGTATGCATGTCACTCACTCCAGTGTTTGTCTAATCAAGCAGGGGTTCAGAAAAATTTGAAGGCTATAAAGCTGACCTCTGGAGTTTGTAGTGTTGCTGTTCGGAACAAAAAAGAAAAGTGTTCAGTGTTTTGAGGCCTGTTGTGCCATGCCATAATGAGCATTTTGAAAGGAAAGAAAAGAAAAGAAAATCCTATGAAAGGAGGGGTAGAGGGAAGAGGAAAAGAAACTGCCAGCTGGACCCAGACTACTTTATTCCAGATGTCATGTGCATGTGTAATATGAGTTTAACAGATTAATTTATGCTGTATTTGGAAATTTGTCTTTTTTTTTTTTTAATTGCAGGAAGGATGGGAAGCTACATTCTATTAGCATAGGTAAGGTTCAGATGAATGTACCATCCATATTTCACCCTGATTATTATCATATTATTAATTATTTGTATTACAGTAGTACCTAGAGGCCTCATCTGAGATTGGGGATCACATGTGTTGGTGTTGTTCATGCATGTGGTGGAGACAGTCTCTGCCTTGAAGAGTTTACCATCTAAATAGACAAGACCAACAGAGGGAAACAGGTGCAGAGAAGAGAAGTCTGTGACAGAGCTAGGAATAAACCTAGGTCCACTGACTCTCACTCCAGATTCCTATCTTCTAGATCACACTGTTGTCCTGTAATTATGGTGCAAGCTTGTATGCTTCTGTCTGTGTAGCTACCTAATAATAATAATAATTCATAAAAAAGCAAAGGAGTCCAGGTATTTTGGTCTCATAAACTATTTTGCATTATTCATTAAGATAGTAACTGAATATATACTGGCAAGGATAACAGTTATGAGTCTTCATGCTTCGGGACATAAGATGATCATCAACTAGAACAGTGGTTCTCAAACTTTTTTTTGTGTGGACCACTTGAATTTTGTTGAGGGTCTCGGCGGACCACTTAATGATCTTTCCAAATGTTGTTTGTACTGTTAGCTAACTATTGTAAAGCGCTTTGGATAAAAGCGCTATATAAAAAAAAACTTTATAATAAACATTTTTTTTCTACAAATAAAAGCACACAACTCATATTTTAATATCAGTAGTCTCACCTTTCTAATGCGATGCATGTGCCCTCTCTCCTCTGCCCCGGCAGCCCCCGAGCTGCGGCTGGGAAGGATGGGGGTATCTCCCCCACCACAGAAACCACAGAGCTGAGTCTGGGAAGGAGGGCCGTCTCTCGCCGGCAGCCACAGCCCTGGAGCTGGGGAAAGTCATCTCTTTCTCTGGCCACCACAGCCCTGCATGTCCCAAATTCCCCCCACCCCCTCTTCTCACCCCTCTTCCCCCTCCCTCCTACCCCCTATTGCCCCCAAGGCCACCACCTCACCTTACGTGTGCATCTTCTCCAGGGTCCAGGCACCTAATTAGTAGAGCTACGCCTGCGCGGCTCCACTAATTAGGTGGGTGGCCCTTTGTTCTCTCAAGTGCAGCTGCCCAGGCGCACACCTTAGAGGGAACTATCTGTGGACCACCTAAATGGAGCTGGTCCGCGGACCACAGTTTGAGAACCTCTGAACTAGAATTCTGAGGCTTTCAGGGACAATGGAGATGGTGGTGGTTGTGCCATCTCCTGAAGAAAGGATACGGGATTAATTGGGGATCGGTGATCTCTTCCATTGTGCCAGTTTTTGCTCAAGACCCAACTTGTCATTTGTACAATTAATGCTTGTGACAAGAGCCACTCACTGCAGGTTGCACCACCTCCCGGCTGTCCTGGGGATTAGCTTTACCAAGCATCACACCCTCCTCTGGCAGTGTCTTCACCTGTCCTGTCTCATCCTGTGGCCCCTCTTGCTCCAGGAACTGCAGCCTCCTTTTTGTGACTCAGCCCTCCAGTCGGGCCACTACATGGTGTCCCCTTCCGGGTGTTAACCAAAGTCCTTCTGTACAGTCTCAGGCAGTCTCCTTTAGCACTGTCCTGACAGTGCCACTTTCCCAGTGGCCGGCAGGGGAATCCTGGCTCGCCCACTACTTCTGAATTCCAGTCCAGGGACCCTGTACCTGGCACCTGTGGTCTTCTTCCCTCAGCCCTTCTTGCTCCTTCCTGGGATTCTTTCCTACTGTGTCTGGTTCCCGCACTTCTCTGGATGTACTAACTCAAACTCCCTCTTCCTAGGGAGTAACTGTAGGCTGCTACTGTCTCACTCCAACACACGTCCCTTCTCTAAGGGAGTGACTGCAGCCTACTTCCCTGCAGCCCCCATCTGTTGCCAAGTTCCTGGCTTTATAAACCCGACACAGCTCCTCCTTCCTCCTTCATCAGCAAATTAGGCCTTAGCACTCCCCGGTTTTCCTCCAGGAATGGACTATATGTTAATTGTCCTAATGTTACCCCATAAGGCTTGTGTAGGGTGGACTCCCCATCACAATGCTTCTGAATGCCTGTGAGCTTTTTAATGCTTTTGTCTAGTCAGTGTCTACACTAGTTTTCGGCTGCATGTCATCTCATATCTGCTCACATGGTCATGTGATGCAGGTTACAGAAGTTACAAGTTCTAATATAATTATAGCTAGCAGAGATCTTCTGTCCTCTTGGAACAAAAAGTGCTGAATTCTAGACCTGATCATGCATCAGAATTTTATGCAGCTGCAGTGACCAGTGGAGGTAACAGAAGTCCACTGCCATGGAATTGTTCAGACTTCTAGAAACAGAGTTGACTGTGAAATTTATTTACCAGAGATCATGTTTTTCGCTATAATTCTACATCTTGGATTAGGGAGTCTATTTGTTGACACTAATATCTGTCTATACTGTGTGTTATTAGATCAGATTAGAGGATATGTAAGACAGGACATGTGTTAGTAGTGATACATGTGGCATCTATACCTTACTAGTGGAATTAGTTAAATTTCTTAGAATGTATTCTTATCTGGTAGAAGTCAGAGATGAAATTAATTTCTCAGTTCCTTCTAGAGAGCAGTCCCCTTCACAAAATTGCTGCACAATACAAATCATCTACACTATGGTAATTGCTGCTCTATATAGAAAGAAGTATCTGTATGGTGAAATGCATTATTATTTCAATAGACATTTGGTGATGTGAACTGTAACCTCAGAATGTGCAATGGCTTCATGGGCTGGTATTCCTCATTTGATGAAGTGCCCTCATATATTGTCACGCAAAGTGGAATCTCGCATATGAAAGCACTTTCTTTTTAAAATGCCTAGGCCAGTCATTGCTTGGCCAAGTAAACTGAAAATTTCATACTTGTTGGGAGTTTCCTTGTGCTCTTAGGAGTCTATAGGCACACTTGTGTGTAATTCCTTCTGACATTAATGTCAAGTCCATAGGCATAGTGAAAAGGAAATTAGACTTAAATAAATGGGATTTTGTACAGCGCTCTCTCACTCTCTCTCTGTCTCCACCCCACCCCCTTTGACACCAAAAAGGAACCACAGCAATTTCCGCTATTCCTGTGGCTACCTATTTTGCCTACTCACAATGGTAGTAGGCTTGTGTACATGCTCACTTCTACAGAATGAGGAACCTTATGAAACATATCTGTGCCATTAGGATACATGTGCACCACTGCCCTTCAGTGACTTGGGGCTTAGAGAAGATAGCCCTATTGGTACTTACAGCCCAATGAGATGTTTCTTTTAGTTAAAGTGGTTAGGGACCTACCTGTGTTCCTGAAGCAGAAGATACCCAATGTGACATTTGGAAAATGTTTTGGAACTGAAAATATTTAGAATGTCTTGCATCTATGCAGAGGTTTTGAAATCTATGTACATAGAAGACTCCCTGTACCTCTGAAGAGAGAGCTAATTATGAGGTGGAAAGAGACATGGAACACATGGCAAATTAGAGAGTGGATGGAGGGGGTGGTCTGACCAAGGACAGTCAAGGGGGAGCTATTTCTCTTGGAGAAGTACCAGAAGATCCTAATTTCTATGCAGAACAGGCAGGATCTTGGACTTTGCCATGCCCTAAATATTTTTTTCAGAGGAGTTATATCAGGGCTGAACTTGCCCCTTAGTGTGCTTGAATGACAGCTGTGGAGACTGAAATATTTTATCCATAGAATAGGTATGGCTGTGACAGTGGCAGCCCAAGCATCCCATGCACTGTCCTGATAGTGTGCATCACTCCTGACCAGCAAGGGCCACCATTAAGGACGTTATTAGTTACTCTTCTTGCCCATTCAACCCTTGAGTTTTTGTTGTTTTTTGGCAAAGGCTGCGAACAAGGCTGTCAGTTTCTGACAATTGGGATGGGATGGGACTTTTGAGATGCCACTCGTACATGAGGAAATGGACCGTGACCAAAGACCATTGTTTTCAAGGTGTTATTCCAAAAACTTCCACATGGTAAACTGCATGGACCTCTGTACAGCTACCTGGGAAGGATGAAGGGTTAAGCTGAACAAGATATCAAAACTGTAGGTCTAGGTACAGCGTTTCTCAAATGTGGCCACCAGGAGTTTTTTGTGCAGCCACAGCCTCCTGGGTGGTCACTGGGGAGGCAAAGCAGTGTTACCAATATTCACTTTTCACAGAAACAGACTTATTAGCTAGCAAGTCTTTAAAAAAATAATACCTACCAAAAAAGCAAAAGAAACAACAACAAAAAGACAAGACCATGCAAAGCGAATTATTTGTTTCTATTCTGTTTAGGTCCAGCAAAGAATAGATACAACCTTACATTATTTTTATTATTGAGTCTGCAATAAAAACCTACATAAATAAATTACGATGTGGACATGTATATGTCCATATTTATTTGTTTTTTCTAAAGTTAATTAAATATTTTGGGGGGCGGGGGAAGTTGGTGGCTGCACTCTGAGGCCACCAAAAACTTTCTTGTGAGAACCCCTCCCTGGTCTAGGAAATGTAGATGTTTAATATCTTGTGCTTCGGTCATTATCAACAAGCACCACCCCAAATGCTAGAACTCCTAGTAAGCAGAGATAAATGTGGAGTACAGAGAGGTTACATTCCAGTAAATACTGGAAGGCAATGTCAAAAATGTAATTCAGCAGCCAGTGACTACTTTGTTTCTCTGGCTCAAAAAAAAAAAAAAAATGATAAAAAAAAAAAATTGCTCAGCCATCTAATTTCTACCTTCTTCCTTCAGCTATGTTTAGCTTTTATGAGTTTTGCCCATCCCCCTGGAATTCATTGTGTTTCCATTCTGGGAAATTGGGTAAATCTTTACTTAAATTTCATCAGAACAGACCAGGATAATGGTAGATCTAAGTTGTTAGAGTCCATGTCCCACAGCAGCTATTCAGTTCTCTCTGTTCTCTAGAGATTTTGTTAATTGCAGCAATGCTTTTCTTTTTTCTTCTTTTTTACCCCCGGTGGTTTTCTCTGAAAGAGTGAAGCAATCCCTGATGGTTAACCAGAAAGTATTGGTCTTCGGAGCAGTTTTTCAGTTCTCCTAGAATGAAAGAGCAACAGAATAAATTGTGTTGTGTTTATGGACCATAAAAGGAAAATGCTGGCTACTTTAATTAATTTTATATTTTTCTGGGTTATGTTTAATTCTAGCGACCAAAAAAAAAAAAAAAAAAGGATCCAAATCTATTCACATTTGTGTGTACATGTGGGGTGTGGAAAATGGTTTTGAAGAGAATGATCAAGTGCTCTGTACTGCTAATGGGTTCTGGGGAATGCAAGAAAATCCCTGATGGTACAATGTTGTTTTTATTTTTTAACAAATGCTACCTTTCATGTCAACAAATGTTCCCTTCAAATTTTATGATGCAGCTTCCAAAACATGCCTAGTTACATTAAACAAACACGAAGGCATTTCATGTCAGAGTGCAATCCTTCTCAGTTCTCATTCTTGGTGGACTTGAGATTTACCTTGCTAGGAGCGTTTCTGCTGGCTGGGCCCAGGAGGCTTTGACCTCTCTCTGCTTGATATATAGATTCATAGATTCTAGGACTGGAAGGGACCTCGAGAGGTCATCGAGTCCAGTCCCCTGCCCGCATGGCAGGACCAAATACTGTCTAGACCATCCCTGATAGACATTTATCTAACCTACTCTTAAATATCTCCAGAGATGGAGATTCCACAACCTCCCTAGGCAATTTATTGTCGACTGTCTGGTACAGCAGGGATATTATCAGAGCAGAGCAAACACAAAGCAGCATCTTCAGTTTTTGATAGGTAATTGTTAAATTGTTACTAACATTTGCTGCTAGTACTAACTCTTTTCCATCTTTCTCCACTCCTGTTTCTGAGGTCCTCTCTGTGAAGCTTTTGTTGCTGCTGGTCACTCTGGTACCTAGAAAAATATTGGCTTTTTTCCCTTCTATTCTTGTTGCAATACCCAACATCTGTGAGCCCGTAGCCAGAGAGGACTTGGGTGAACCTGTCCAACCCAGTTGGGGTTTTATTTGTAACTTACTGGCCAGCAAGACAGCCTATATAGACACAGTGCAAAGACACTGTATTGACATCCCTAGAGACTGGGGCCCTTACCCACAGAACACGTACAGCACAGGTGGCGGCAGCAGCAGAAGTTTCCCTGTGCCACTTCCAGTGTGCCTATGGTCCATCCTCACCTGCTGAGAAGTGAGATTCCATCCTTAATCGCACCACTGAGCCTACCAATGGGGGCCTCAGCTGTCGTGTTCAGACACTGAGCAGGCTGATCTCTGGAGAGAAAACGCAGCACTATCATTAACTAGGCGGCTAGTCTGCTCAGTCCTGTCTTCTGCTTAGGGTTCTGGGAGGCCACTCTGTTGAGAAATCTGGGAGGCCACAGAATGGTAAAAACATTGTCATTACAGACCTAACTTAAGATCTGAATGTCAGGTGAAGGGTGTCCTGTTTGGATACCAATCCCATTCCTTGTTCTCTTCCCCTCTTAAAGGGACCCATTGCCTCAACAGACACTCCATTCCAGTGCATAGAAACTTCCAATTAATTTACTCAAAATAGCTTACTTTCTTTCTTGGAATGGGACCACGGATTGGAGAAAGGGGAGTCTTGTCCCCTGTCATTTTAGGCATTTGCAAGTTTCCTGGGGAGTTTCCTTTGATGGTAGCGGAGTTAGCTGGGTGATCAGGGTCACTAGTTAGAGATGGCTCATTTGCTTATAGCTGTCCCTGTGCGGATTAGCATTTCTTGCCTGCAAGCTACTGTATATTTAATAAACCACTGGATCAGTGGACTTTGCTGTGGAACTGTCAATGTTTGTGCTGGCTGATCTGTCTACATAGTAATGTGCAAAGCCTCTGAGAATGCTACAGCAGGTCTGTCAGCTCCTGCTCCCTAGGAGCACACGTTTAAGTGCTTTTGCCTTTAATTTTGTATTATTACTTCTTGCTGTTATAAACTGCAGTGTCTATCTTTCCCCCTACCCTCTCTAAATATAACAAGCTTGACAGAGTTTTTGATGCTTGTGCTTAGGTGGAATGTAGGGAAACCAACCTTATAATATAAGCATGCAGCAGGACAATTACTTGAAACTGGATCTGCACAGATACTGTATTTGGCCTGGGGAAACCAGTCATTTCAGCCAGCGGGCCAGAGGTGCAAAAGACTGCTCATGTGCTTTAAGTTTATTGTACTGGCCAATGATCAGTGTGTAGAGATTTTAATAAGTGTTACACTTGATTAGAGATGTGATAGTGTTCTGTCCCTCTGATCCCACTCGTGTGTGGTTTCCCACCCCCACCCCACGCAGGTCGGATCATAGTGCTTTGCGCTCCACAGACAACACTACCACCTTTGCTTTTGTAATCAGGCTGCAGATGTGCTTGATGATTGAATAATTTCTGCGCACCACCGCTTCTCCTCCCAGAGGAGTCCAGCAGGCTCGCTTATGCAAGCTGTCATGTCTTCTTTTTTTTTCAAAAACGTGTGGATTTGTTTTTTGTGTGTGTCTGTTTGCACGTCTGTCTATAATAGACCATGTATATAGACATGTTCTCAAGCACATGGCTGCAGAAAAAGCTTTCTTAACCCAACATAACTGCCAGTGCTCACAGTTCAAGCCACCATAAATTAAATAAATCCACTCCCACCCCTCACTGAAGCTGTGCGTATTGGCAGCATGCATGCACACAAACACACAAACTCTCTCTCTCTCTCTCTTGCTTTCTCTCCGTCAAAGATGATAGAAAGTCTTTGGGGGATTATTGCACATTTGTAGAGCAACAATGGAAAGCAGTACTGCACAAATATCTATTCTTCCTCGCCCAGCATAACAAACGCTGCTTTGTCTCACATCTGGCCCTTTTTAATAGCTCAAAGCCAAAAGCAGTAGCTATTTAGCAGCTTATGGTAAATAAAGCTTTATTAAAACTACTTCCTTTTTCAAGTGTTTAATGATTAAATGGCCTTTCACCTGACATTTCATGCTTCTCATTTTTTGAAGTACTGATCTAGCAAGGGAAATAAAATAGTTGTCATGGATGGATATTAAACTTATCACAGTTTTATTCTCGAGATGAAAACAACGTTTAAGTGCATTTTTGAATGTTTTTTTGGAAAAGCAGATTTAAAAACAAAGCTGTTTTAATGTAATATCATAGCATATAGGTATGTGCGTATGTGTATGCACAAAGCATATACTTAATATGTAATGATTATATCTTATTTTTAGGTGCCTATGCCCAAAGGTCTATATGTCATCATTTTTTGTTATGATACCTAAGGACGTTAGCATAAGTACCTAAAAATGAATTTAATATATAATCTGTGTGTATACGTCACCACCGCTCCTCAACCCTGTCCCCCCACCTATAATTCAGGAAGAACTTTGTTTTTAAATCTGCTTTTCAATTAAGAAAAATGTTATAGTTTATTTAAAATGTTTATAATCCCAAGCATAGATAAACCTACTATACAATTTTATAGCTTATAAAATATTTAGTAAGGCAAGTGGTTTCCTTCAGTGCCTTTCATAAGGAAACAGAAATACCTGAGCACTCAAACAGTCCTACTTGGTCTGTGATTGGAAAGTATGTTTTGAACCTATGGAAAGCATTTTTTAATTCTGATGCTTATGAGTGATGGTTGTATTGGAATAACACAGTGTTTAAAATGTTGGAAACTATTCTGAGATTAGTATTGTTAAAGATGGATAGATTAGAATATGGTATCCAGGAATGTTTTCGGTATCTAGCATGCAAGTGGTTTTCTGCCCTGTTCCCCCCTCCCTGAATTTTAGGGGAGCATATTGCTGTGAAAGGAAAGTGCAGTGAATATTTTTTAGCCAATAAATAATTGGGTTTAGGATTCTTTTTTCCCCTTCTCCTATTTGTGTTGAATTGTTGTAACAAATTTATATTAAACGGTACACGCTGTCAGAACCTGTTTGGTATTTAGTCTTGACATTAACGCATTTGATCAAACAGCAGTGTTCTCTCTTTGCATCTCCAAAGGCAGCCCTTTTTGAGAATAGCTGTCACGGAGTATGACTGCAACTCCTTAGCTCTCTATTTGCAAGCTCTGGAGGTGTGAAAGATGGCAGCGAATGGGGAGATAGTTAATCAATAACCACAAGGTCAGACAGACAGTGTCAGTTTTAGTGCTCCCTGTTAGGAAGCAGCAGCAAAGGATTTGTAGGGGCTTGTAAAGGCTTAAAGAAACACAAGACTGCTGTGTGAGAAAGGAATGGAGCTTTCTCGGCTTTAGTAGAAAAGGGAGACATCTGCTGGCTTGTCTAGGATGGGGTAGGGGGGCGGAAATTTGTCCAGTACTTTTGTTAATCAAGATAGACCTACAACCTCACTTCAACCCAGCTAATCAACAGGAAGGTTCTTTAAGTACTTTTAAATGAAATAATTTCATTTAGCATTGTTCTTCCTATTAATATAGATGTATACTACAAACCAACATATGTAATAGCAATATAGGATATGTGTGCATATAAAGTGAAAACAGTGCATGTCATTTCAAGGCGTGTTTCAGTAAATAGAGTACTTTGATATTGGAACAGCAAGTGTTGTGAAATCATGAATGGTGCTAAATCCTCCAGACTTACATACTTCCATCTTAATATGTAATGATCTTCCTTGGCCAAGTTTTTGTGCAGAAACTAAACTCCTTTTGTATAGGTAAAGCACTCAGTTGGCTGCTCTCCTGAGAGAGATGGTATGTTAGGCAAATTAATTGTTTTTAACCCCCCTGATGTGTTAATGGTACAATACAAATGTCTCGTCTTAATCATCTCTGTGTTAAACTACAACATCATAGTTTGGGCCACTTCTTTGCTGATGACTTAATTGATTCATTAGCCAATGTAATCCCTTCCCACCCTGTTCATAGCCTGGTTTGTAACCTGATCAAAGACATTTATTAGATTAAAAAAAAATTCTCAGTCCTCTCTTATGACTTTCAGCATATTAGAGACATATAACAAATTATTCCATTGTATCTGATTGAATAAACAAGCATCAGCAGTACATAGCAACAGCATTCACCAGTTGTTTGTGCTTCATCCTATGCTACCATCCGATACTATGGGGAGACAGGGTTATTTTAAATGTATTGTAGAATTCTTGCTTTGGAAATTGTTTTCTTTCCCTTTCTCGCACCTTGTTAAGGTTAAAACAAAGAAATGAAATACACCACACCAGTGTGATTTCTTTTCTCAATAAATTTCCCACTTCGATTGACTGGTTCCAAGTGGCTCCAAGTCCGACCCTTTTATTGATAACAAATATATGATTTCCCAGATGGTGGCTGCTAGTGTGCATCTTCCTTATACCCTCAACTTGTAAAATTGAAACCAAGTATCTTGACCTGCTGAGCTCTCACCTGGCAACATCTTTAGGCCCTTGTTCTTTACCCCACGGCAGTTATTTTCTCTCCCTTTTAGACACTAGCTGTTCCTAGCACATACATTGTGGTGGATGTTCCTTTACCTCTCCGAGAGCAGATGGGATAAAAATCAATAGATGAGATGCAGTGAGTTAAGAGAAGTGCACTCCTGCCAAACTTCTTCTCCTTTATCTTGTTATCTATTTGTAACTCCATCTTTAATTTTTAAAACATTAACTTTAAATTCAGGTAATTACTTTTTGTTCACGGTTATTACTCCACTATACTTATTTATTTATTTTATTTACGTTACCACTAATCTCTTGAGTCTAAAAACGCCATCTCATTTGTCAGTGATGTTCTAATCAACTGTTAGGTAATTACATGAATTAAGAAATTAAATTACAAAATGGCGTATTATTTATTACCCATCATACATGCTGACACATTATTTACTTTCGAGACAGGTTCTATTGCTCTATTTCTTCCTGTATGTTAAAGGATCTCCCATCTATTTGCTGAAACTAATCAGTTAGTAATTGTTTACAAATTGATCTCTTTGGTTTATATGCTGGGCCTATATGAGCGTAATGGTTCCCAGGCTGTGTGCGTAAGTATTATCTGAGTCTCTGTGGTCTAGAAATCAGGCAGAAACTTACTGAATAGGCTTTCTTGGGACATTCCCAGTTACTTCTACTTCCATTGACCAGGCATAAGCAATTTCCTATGGTATTTCAATACTACTTGCATCTCAAAACCAGAAAGTGGAGTGGTATGAAAGTGTGTATGGCACAAGCATTGAGTGAAGAAGGGACCAAAATTTTGATAATGTCTCTAAAAGGTTGGACTCAGGTTTTAGCTGATGACTTGGGTCTGCTCTTATTTTATGCAATCCAGTTTGTCTACTCTTTATGTTGTCTGATACAGTAGTGTACACGATGGTAGCTGCTTTGTGTGTATATGTAGAGTAAGGAATTTGGTCAGCAGCTTGAATGCTCATGAAAGTGAGTGGTTGACAACATGTATTAGTGCCAGTTGTAAGACAAAATATGTGTCAACTTCCTCCCACCAATCCGCCAGTGAGCTTCATACCTGGGACCAGGAGTCTCAGGGATTCTACTCTTAGATGCCAGTGACTCTCCACATGGCAATGGGCAAGTCAATCAGCTCTGATTGTGTTTTGCCACCTGTAAAATATGGCTGACACGTACCTACCTTACAGGGGTGTTGCAAGGTTTCATGGATGTAAAGTGCCAAATACAATATTTTTGAACCTACTTGGCACCCTAGTCATTCTCGAGGTCACCAGCCAGCAATTCTCAGTTATGTCACAAATTACATGCAATTTTGAAGTTTGGATCTGTTCTGTGATTGATTTAATAGTGGTTCATGTCATAATCTACCATATGAAGTAGAGATGATTAAAAAAAACATGATTTTTTTCAAAACAACCATTCTTTTTAATTTTAAAAAATGTCAAAATTTTGAAATGTTGAAATGTGTGACTTTTGAAATGTTTCAAACAGCTCTAAAGCTGATTAAAAACTTGAAATTTCTTTTACAGAAATGCTTTTTGAAAATATTTTTGGTTGAAAATCAAACTTTTGACAAAAAATTAATTGAAAACTCAAAATGTGGGGAATTTCAACCAATATAACAGACTATAACAGCAAGATGTGAAATTCCTTTTTCCAGTTTTTCTATTATCCACTACATAATCCCTACTTAAGAACATGCTTCTAACTGTAGTTCACCAGAGAAAGATTTGATACATTTAAGGTTAAAAAAATCATTGTCTAATAGGTCAATACATCTGTTCCTTTAAAAAAACCCTCTTCCCCTTTTGAGGCATCATAAATATGTAAATAAGGTCTATTTAATTACTGCCTGGGGCTATAAACTCGCATGCTTGCGGTGAGGGAAGGCAAGAATAATGTACATAATATTTTCTTTAAAAGAGAGCAGGTCTATGCCTCAGAAACACAACAGGAGAACATGCTCTCCGTGCACAGAACAATATAATCAAAGGGGAACAAGAACAGTTCTTTTCATCCTTGTAGATGGAGTTAGCATGTAAAACAGGTGTGTGTGTGTGTGTGTGTGTGTGTGTGTGTGTGTGTGTGTGTGTGTGTGTGTGTGTGTGTGTGATATTTTGTTGTTTTTGAAGGCACCAAGTAAGCTTCCTCTTCCCCACAGCTCTGTTGATGCCCTTTAATCCTGATCAGCTGCTTTAACCCCGCTGCTATTCCTCTGAGCAGAGGCTGCTTGTTGTGCCGAATCCTGCTATGGTTTGCTAACGTTGATATACAAGAGACTAGAATGAGACCCAACAAAGTCATTTTCACTTGTGACCTGATACAGCACTTAACTAAATAATAGAAGACTAGTCCCATTCCACTCTGTTGGGCTTGCCCTCGCTTAAACACTGTTATTTTCAAAGTAAGATACAGTACTGTGGCTAATCTTTGGTGGGGTTGCATCCTCTTTCAAAGAGACATAAACTAAACCAGAAAACAGCACTCTTATTCCAGAATGAGAGTGTCCACACACAGAGATCTATTGGTATAACTATAGCAGTGTAATTATACTAGTATAGTCGTGCCTTTAATTTTCTGCATGTAGCCAGCCCTCAGTACCTTGGCAGTTATTCAGCTTTCTATATTCTCTGTGCAATTTCATGTGCATATGCTATTCTTTACTTCCCATCCGAAACCATTAAGTGTTGCTATGGGCAATGAAACAGCTTCCATGTTACTCTCAGAGGTAGCTGCATGGCTATCGTGGTTTATTTCTGTATGTTGTACAGCCCTGATTTTCCGAAAAGTTTCTGAGAAATTTACCGCTCTTGGGGAAAATGGGGTTTTGGACAAATGGGAGAGTAATGCACGGTTCAGGTAGCTGAGATCACCTTCATTTACACATGTGGTTAACTGGAAGTCAGATGATTGGAGGTGTATTATATACAGTTTATAAATCAATTTGTAAAATTATTTGCAATCTTCTGGCATGAATGGTACTACATAAATGCAAGTCATTATCATTATCTCTATAGAATCCCCCAGTCTCCCAACCCCACATTGTATTGCCAACAGCAACACAGGAGTTTTCTGTTGTTATTAGCTGACAGCTTCAGTGCCTGGTACATCCAGCCTTGCATCCACGGGAATCATTTTTTCTGGAGGTATTGGGGATGTCCTTGAATCTGTTGCCTGGAGTAGAGTTGTTTTTGAGATTGGATTCTACAGGGTTCTATAGTTGTGAGAGGGTTAATTAAATAATGCAAAAAAAAAAAGGGGGGGGCACTTATCTCTGTTCCAAAAGCAGCTTAAACACAGCATTGTGATTACTGGCTGGTTAAGAACATTTCTACTGTTTTTGTTTTGTTTGTAAAGAGAAATGAAGCCAGTGATTTAATTCCTTAGTTATGTTTAACAACACTTGGGGGTGGGGGGCGAAGAAGGGGCGGATTTTTGTAATATGCTCTTTTCCTTCTGTCCCAATACACAATTAAAATGCAGATAATGTATTCCAATTCTTAAGATAGATCGTTGCTGAAGTGGTGTCATGTCTCGGCTAGCTTATCTCATGATAAATACCTCTGCTGTCCACTGAAAGATTAAACGCCATGGCTACTGAGGTTGTTTTGGGGTCTTGTAAGCAGATAAGAATGTGTTACTCGTTTTTAATAAAATATATCAATCTGCGTTTTCTAAAGGGTCCTTGGACAGTGCCTGCCATTGAGAAGGTGGCGTTGGCAAAGTCTAATAATGATACTTGTACATGAAACTGGCTTTACCATTCCATGAGTATTATAATTTATTGACAAGAGTGCTTTATTGAACCCTCTTGTGTCTGGAGTGTGGGGATGAGGCGCTTGAGCTGCTGTTGTAAGACCTCATTTAGCTGTCTAGCAGAAAAGATTTCTTTCCCGGAGTCTAATCCGGCAGGAGCCATGAGAGAACGTTATCAGTTAGGTACAGAAATCTCAGACGGCTCGGGTGCGTGGGACACACGCAGATGCCATGGTCTGGAATCCATCGTGCTGTGACAGTGATGCATTCAGCATCTCCATCCAGGGGAGCACAATTCCCTTTCTGGGGGCTGGGCATTCACACTGCAGGCTTTTAGAGGTGCTCTAATTGAAGGGCTTTAAAGTGCTGTGAGGTGGGAGTGGGGAAGGGTTTTAGCTTCCCTAGCAGAACGAGCATCAGAAAAATCCACCCTCTCTCTCGTGTGTGTGAAGACGTTCCATCAGGGACAGAGATATGATAAACAAAACGAACTGCTAGGTGTGATAGGAATGAAACTAGAATTCACAACGGCAGACATTGGAGTGCAAACTTGGAATCCTGTTGTGCCAGTATAAAGTTTGCACTCTTGTAAATATGCCATGAGAATGTGTCTTGAGGTCTTTAAACCACGATTTGAGAACTTCAATAACTCAGACATAGGTTAGGGTTTTGTTACAGGAGTGGGTGGGTGAGATTCTGTGGCCTGTGTTGTATAGGAGGTCAGACTAGATGATCATAATGGTCCCTTCTGACCTTAAAGTCTATGAGTCTAAAGTCTATGAGTCTTGCAGAATCTGTCCTTCCCCTCTCATAGAATCATAGAATATCAGGGTTGGAAGAGACCTCAGGAGGTCATCTAGTCCTACCCCCTGCTCAAAGCAGGACCAACACCAACTAAATCATCCCAGCCAGGGCTTTGTCGAGCTGGGCCTTAAAAACCTCTAAGGATGGAGATTCCACCACCTCCCTAGGTAACTCATTCCAGCGCTTCACCACCCTCCTAGTGAAATAGTGTTTCCTAATATCCAAAATCCTAATATTCCTCTTCCCCTCCCCTCCCCCTGCCCCAGTCATTGAGTGTGAGAAAGCAGCTTCTTACAGTGTTCTTCCAAGCTGGCTATTACAGTGTTGCAAGGACAGAGAAATCAATATAGGCAAAGATCAGTTTTGTAACACAATATTCACTCTGTGTTCGCTTCAGAGTGTCGTGAAAGGGATTGGGAGAAAGAGGAGTGTGTGTGTGGGGGGGGGGGGGGGAGGCCTCATCACCCTTCCCTGAGAAAGGAGTATTAGAAAAAAGCCTTTAAAACTGTTAAGCCTGTTAAGTACAATTATACATAGCTGGAGCCTTGTCACAGTTCTGCTTTTAAACAAATTACAGTGCATATCAGTTGATATTGTGAATTATGGACAGAAATTGCTGGTTGGAATCCAAGTTTCCATCTTTCCAAGCAACTGCTTTGCCACTAAAGTAAAAGAACAGATAAAGCCAAGAGGGACTCTGTTAAACTCAACCCACAGACAGTGCGCATGGGCTGCAGGGCTCAGTGGGTTACCTTTGTTTGTACTGCATTCCAGTTGGCCTAGGTGCCAAGCCTAGTTTTGACTACAGTAGTTGAAAGGTCAGAGCAAAATCCCAAGTAGATATTTATCCCTGTCTCTAAAATGGATGGAGCCATAAGTGGCATAGCCGACACTTTCAGCTGTGGGATGGGCTGAGGCAGAGATAAAAGGGATTTAGAAAACAGAATCCAGAATGAGATGCAGAGGTTACTTGCTAACCTAGTACCTTCCATGGCCCTAGCTTGGTCACTGATCTTAATTCTTTACTTACATTTCACCACTGCTGAAAAACAATTCTGTGCTGATATATTAATTATTTTGACCAGAGATGCTAATGTGCAGATGCAGGGTAGCATGAAGCCTGACTCTGAAAAGGGGTTAACAAACCTATTTAACTCTGCTCCTCTTGCTGAGTGTTGATGGTGGGGCCAACAGATCACAGTTTTGCTGTTTATATCATCATAATTCCTTGATGTTGTTTCTCATGTGATGATTTCCTAGTGCTATTCCCATGCAAATCAAAATTCTCAACACCTCTTTGAGATGGGAATATGCTGCTCATTTTCCAGATGCATAAAATGAGGCTCAGAGAGTTTGTGGCTTCCCTAAGGTTACATAGCAAGTCAGTAGCAAAGCTGGGGATAAAAACAGAAGCCAAGATTTTTCAAATGCGACTAGTAGTTTTTGTGGCTTAAAGAGAGACATCTGAAAAGATCCAGATTTTTAGAGGTGGCTATTGCTCAGCACTTTTGAAAATCAGACTTCTTTAAGGTATGTCAAGATGTCACAAAATCACTAGTCACTTTTGAAAATCTTGCCTGAGTCCTGAATCCCAGTGCTGTACTCACTGCCACCACAACTCCTTCCAGAACCATTTTTAAATGACGTTTTATATCAAGGCATTCTTATCATTCTAACTGAAAGTACCGAGATCCAAAGCTTTCCTAACTAATACATAGGCAAGTATATCTAGGCTCAGTTGTGTAATCCCAGTCCTTATTTGCTGGCCATGTAATGGTACAGTGCATCCGAAATACTTGTGAGAGCGAGAGGTATTTTTTCCCATAGAAATAGAATGATGAGTCCTTTATGTTCTTGTCTTCATAAAATCCAGACTTCTTGGATGTTGCCAGCAGCTCTGCTGTTTCATTTTAGTGGCATTTGGTGAAGCAGTTCTGTAGTTCTTTGTGTAAAAGGAACCTTTGTCATTGGCTTCACAAAAGCTCCCAGTGGAGTTTGCTTTACCTAGCTAGGTGTCATCATGTGACTTTGGAATGTCATTGTTGAATTTAAAATACAGAGCCTCTGCCTGTGCATACCTTGTGGGCCCCCTGACAGTCCCCTTTCCCAAACCAGAAGAGAAAAAAAATCATCCCCAGGAAGGAAGGTTAAACCTGTGGTGTGTAACATCCATGGTCTCTCTGACAGTAGAGTTGGCATGGACTTTGTTCAGTGATCTTTCCTGTTCTTTTTATCTTGCAGATTGAGGGATTTTAATGGCTTTCAGGTAGAAGCCAAGTGGAGACAATCAAAATGAATTCTATGGACAGGCATATACAGCAGACCAATGACCGGCTGCAGTGCATAAAACAGGTAAGCTGAAACTGGAGACCGCTACTACGAGTAAAGCTAGAGCAGCCACTGCATTGCATTGCCTGGCATGGCACATAGCTGCTTTCAGAGCCTGTATAATGATCATCATCTTTGCCTTTTTGTAAGGTGTGTGGGGGGAACGTTCTAATCTGGCTGAGTATACAAACGACTCCTGCAAGGATCGCCACAGATTTCAAACTCCCCAGAGAGTCGTCTGCTTGGGTTAATCAATTTGCTCCCTAGAAGCGGAGAGCAGTGAACAAACCAAATGAATGAGTTCATAGTTAGTAGATGTTTGTTCTTAATGTGTGTGTTTTTTTTTTTTTAAATGTTTCTTGCTAAGCTGAGTTTTAGGGACTGGAGACTGGGGCTAAATTTTCATAAGCATCTAAGACCCACATTCAGAAATGATGTAGGCACTTAGGAGCCAAAGTTTCATTGAAAGTCAGTGGGACTTAGGCTCGCTCCCATTGATTTCAGTGGAAACTAGTTGCTTAAATACTTTTGAGGATCTGGGCCCTAATACCTAAAACACTTTTGAAAATGGAATTTAGGCTCCAGAATCCCTTTGGGGCTTTGAAATTGTTACCCTCTATGCATTACTGGGGGAGGAAAGAAGTAGTTCCAAATGCTTGTCTAATTGATGGCAGAAGCTGACACCATCTCTGCCTGCTCACTCCTCCTTGTGAGCTGTTCTGCCTGACTCTCGACCTCCAGCTGCATACTTTCTCTGACAGGAATCTGTCGCTGTGGGTGGGTGATGGTGGGGGTGCAGTTTCTCAATTTGAGATGAGGCTAAAGGTTGCTGTATTTTATTTCCAACTATGTGTAAAATGTATTCGGGAGATCTCTTAACCCAACTGGATCCAGGAGATGAACTCTAAAATATCACTTATTAGAGTTGGATGAAATGTTGTGAATTTTTGTTTCAGTGAAATTTCAAATTACAACCAAAAAAAGGGGACACGTTTTTCATAACACTTTCCACAATTTTCCCCCTTTTTTGACCAGTTCATCTCTTGTACTACTTCCTGAACA
Organism: Terrapene triunguis; assembly: GCF_002925995.2. Lineage (NCBI taxonomy): Eukaryota > Metazoa > Chordata > Testudines > Emydidae > Terrapene > Terrapene triunguis. The sequence goes on along the minus strand of NW_020664498.1, from coordinate 1,284,057 downwards.
ATTTGGAACCATGATGATCCAGAGGCCAGTATAGATTATTTGCTTCCATTTTTTTAATCTCTGCAGGGCAGGGTTGGTCTCTATTATATGTTTATATAGTACCAGCATGATGGGGTTCTAGCCTCTAGGTAGTACTGTGATACAAATAATAAATAATTCTAGTAGGATCCCCGGTTAATGTGTGTGTTAACTAAGTATGAAATCTTGCCCTCGTAGCATAAAAATCTCTCTCTGTTAAAAACATACATTATGCTGTGGTCCTCTTTCCCCTCATAACTTTCTTTTGCACAGTGGAGTGAGAATTTAGAACCCTAGCTTAAATCCTCATTTGAAGCTCAGTTTAAAGTAAGAACAAGTGGTGGTATATTGGCTACACCTAGACTTCTGAAATGTCTTTTTCTATTGCTTTTATCTGCTCCCTTACTCTTAGCTTTAGAAATAGCCACCGTTTTATAGCATCACACTATGCAGCACTGTCTGGTGTGTGGCTGTTAGCCAAGGATTATGTTTTCTAAGTTAAAGGATATTTTTTTCATACAAATCAATTATTTTAAAGCAGCTGGAGGCTTTGGTTCTGAAAGTTTGTTTATTTGCTAGTCTGGTGTAGGGTTACCATACGTCCGGATTTTCCCGGACATGTCCGGCTTTTGGGGATTCAAACCCCCGTCCGGGGGGAAATCCCCAAA
>NW_020664498.1:1266127-1282971 GCF_002925995.2 Terrapene triunguis | reverse complement strand
GGGAGGGGGCGGAGTTGGGGCGGGGACTTTGGGGGAGGGGGCGGGGTTTGGGCGTGGGCATGGGCGGGGCGGGGGGCGGGGCCGGGGCCCCGTGGAGTGTCCTCTTTTGGGACACTCCACATATGGTAACCCTAGTCTGGTGTTACTGATGTGGTGAGCTGAAAACAGCTGCTTTTGGGAAGGTTAGAAGATCGTCTAAAACAGCTGATCCCCCCTCCCCTCCAATTTTGAATGAGCGCAGATGCTGGGACAAATCCGATGAGTCTGGTTCATGGAATTCAGTTGGTCCAAATCCACTCCAAGTCAAGTGACCTGAAAGTTATCTCATAGCTGTACAGAGGCCCAAATGAAATTAAGTTGTGGGGCCTCAGCCCCGCTCCTTGGGGATAAGTATCCACACCCCCCAAATCAATCTTGTTTGGCACTAATTGGCCTGCTTCCTGACAGTCTCAACCAAGAGGCCAAGAGCAGGTGGAGCGTGGGGAGCAACCTTGCTTTCCCAGCCCTAGAAGTAGACCTCCAGGTCAGGTTGAGAGAGACAGATGGGGCCGGATGGAAGATGCTGTTCTCTGTGTATTCCATGGGTAAATGAAGGGTCTCCTTTTCCAGAGGCACCAGCCTTTCATATGCACAGAATTCACATATATTTTTTGTAATAATCCAAGGCAAAACACAATGAAGCTTTTTCAGAAGAACAGTTTTTGGCTGCATAGTGGATAATTTGTCAGTTAAACCACTAATACTGCACCCAAACACTGTTGCTTTGATTTAGTTACCTAACCTGTGTTTCTATTTAGTGACCAGGAAGAGGAGGAAGGAAGGAAAGCCAGCAACCTTCCCAGCATTCACAGGACGTTCCCAATTGTGTGTGGAATGGAGGTTGTCTGGAAGATGAGTTAACAGGAGACTTTGTGTTGCATTAGAAAGATGTGTGCTTTGCGAGATTGTTAACACGTCAGGAGCACGAAAGGCAAAGCAAAAAAATATATATATGTATTTCCTTGGCCTCCAGTGTCTACACATTTTATAACCTTGCTGCAGCTATTGGCCCATGCAACCAGACTGAGAACTGTCTGCTGCACTCCCTGCCCTTCACCCCAACCCCTGAGAAACACTATAAATGGTAATCCCTGTGCCTCTTTAACTGGATCAGGTTACAACAGAGGGTCAGCGCAGGTTTCTTTCTTCCCAGCTCTCCCAGTCTCTGAGACACAGACAATCCTTTTCTGACTCCACTGACTCCTGTTTCAGGATCAAAGTTGTGATTTTCTCTTTATATTTTGCATTTTAAAAAAGGAAACAAAAACCTGTATATTGATCTGCTCGCGAGCAAATGAGGTGCATTACTAACAAAAATGTTTCAGAGTAGATAAAACAGGACAAACAGCAGACAAGGAAATATATTAGTTCTTAAAAAGAATTACCAGCCTTCTGTGAAACTGTAACAGCTTGTGTGGTCTCTCGGTGTGAATACTATAGCATACATAGGAGTACGTTCTCTAAAATCAAGGGTACATTTTTTTTCAATGTTCAGTAGAAACACTTAAGTGATATTCTTCCCTTGGTATGTACAATTAGTTCATCATGATACAAAAGGAGAGTTGTGGGTGAACTGTGGGCGGGGGGGGAGGGGAGGAGAGGATTTGACCTTAGTTACATTTTTACATGTTTGTTTAATCGAAGTGCTCATCAAAGGTGCAGGACTGATAGCCCCTGCAAACTGAAGTTCTCTGTTTATTCACAGAACACTTACAGCACAGACAGATCCCCCATACCATCTGGCTAATATAGTTTAGCCCAGGGTTTCTCAAACTGGGATCCGTGGACCCCTGCAGGCCTGCAAGGGTACTCCAAGGAGTCCGTGAGTCATACCTGGGGTCGCCGGCCCCGCTGATCAACTTCTCCCCCTCCCTCCTAGAGGGGTGGGGTGGGGTGAGGCCTTGGGGGAAGAGGCTGAGCGGGGAAGGCTTGGGGGGCTGCAAAAATTTTTAAATCAAAATGGGGATCCTCGGGTTACTAAAGTATGAGAACCACTGGCCTGACCAGCCCACGCAGTGGTGAGAGGGTAGTTTAGTTTCCATGTTCCCTTTCAGTCCTCTGCTGGGACTGCCCAATGAGTGCTCAACACTGTGGTGTATTTTGGGAGGCAACCAAGTAGCCTTATTCACACTGGTAACTTTCAGTAACTGCCAAACAACTGGGCTGGATATGAGCTAGCCACTAGGAGAATAAGAACAATAAAAGACTGACTGTATATCCCATGACCCGTCCCACCAGCAATCCTGTCATCCCCATTGTAGTATTTGCTTTTTTCCTCATTCCTCATAATACCCTTATGATACTTCAGCCAAGTAAATAATGACTTGAGTCATAGCATTCATTATTTTTCTTAGGCAGTACAAGCAAATTCCAGGCCTCCTGCAAAGTCTTTGGATTGGACCCCTGTGGCCTTAAAAATGTCTAGATCCGAAATGTAGAGCTGCCCCAACCCTGAGACTTCCTGGCTGCTGTCTACTGCTTTCTGAACTGGCTCTGTGTGCATACAGCTTTTTATGGCTTTTATGAAATTCTTGAAGACAGGAAGGTCAGAAAATCTTTCCATGTAAAAATTACAAGGAAATCACCCCTTTCAAAATACACCTGATATCTTGATACTGGATTGAGGATTGCCTTCATGATGCATGTTAAAGCTGTGTTGAAATAGCCACGTTTATTTCCAGTAGTAGGTTAAAGGAAGTATCTGGAGGTTCTCTGGTATCTGGGGTATTTTGCTGTGGTGGGAATGGAGAGTGCTGTTTCCGCTGCATGTGTCATGTTACATCAGGGTGCCCTGAGCAATATCACATCAAGCGATGCTCTATCACTCTGTGAACCCAACCTAATGGGAAGCACATATCATATTGCTGATTTCTAGAAACAGATTAGCATTTCTTCACCTTCTCTTCAAAGAAGGAGCTTGCTGAATTGCTGTGGTTTGAATGCATTTTATTGCCTAGCTGGCCATTCGGCAGATGTATGCTAAAAAGTCTAATTGCATGTGTTCGTGTTGCTTCTTTCTTTCTGCAATTGCAAACTAACCTTGGAAACAGCCTTTTTCTTTTTCTGCCTTCAGTGCTTGGATTTTTTGGTAACTTGCCATTTGGTGGAAAGTTGGATTCTTCACATATTTGCATAACTTCTGTTAGCATGAAAATCCTGAAACCATTTGAAAAAAAAATCTTCCTACTTTCCAAAATCTCTTGTTGGAGATTAATGTCGGTGTTCCCAACTCATAAGCATAAAAGCACTACGCTATTAACATATTTTTGACTGGTGTGGGTTAATGATGTAAAGGTAGTAATAAAGAAAGTTGCATAATTCACTAATTTTAAAAATTAATGGCATTTTGCCATAGAGAATATTTGGGCAGAAACACCTTCTTATTAGTGGTTGTAGTTCCATGTAGCTATGGCTGTTTTTTTAGTACTGAATTATCCAGTGGCTTATACCAATAAAGATAAGGTTGAAAAAGGCCCTTTCTTTACCTTAAAAAAAAGTTGTGTTATAGATTATTGGTTGGTCTGTCCATCAAAAGTGTCCTAGTATCTATCTTGCTCCTATTTTTCCTGAGGCCTGTATAGTTACAAATTCTTTGTCTGCTTCCCTCCTCGGTCCATTGGAACATCTCTCTACTGTGGATAAATATGTTTAGGAAAAGACTTGCTTCCCTGGCTTCTCAAGACCATTTATAGACTTTATCAGTCAACATTTCTACCATCTTTGATCCTTCATCTTAGTAGGCTGCCTTCTGATGTGGGCAGTCAGGATGTGAGGGAAAGAGAAAAAGATGTGGCATGGTATGAACAGGCCCATGTTTGTGTCAAAGGTAGAATTTGGGTGGCTTGCTACTTGAGAATTGGCTGTGTTTATGAAAGGTGCAGCCTCTTGAATATGATCCTTCAACTTTTTGATCTGGGCTAGTGGTGAGTGTGCCTATTCCCCAAGTTCTATCAATTGCCTTATCGTAGCACCTGTTTCTAAGGGATGAGTGATTTTTCCATAGAGGGAATGTACTCTCTCAAAGCTTTTAATCTTTAAAGTCTACAATATCAGGAAGACTATTACTCTTCCACATAATTATCTCATCTGACCTACTGCTAAAAATGGCATGTGATTTTCATGGGTAAATAAAGGCTATAATTTTAACAATACTGGAAATCCAAAAGGCTATGGGTCAATCATGCACATGGAATTCTTTGATTAGCAGCTGGCCTTTGCTCTGCAATGAATATGTGATACAGCTGGTAGCATGTCTCTGATTTTTGACATCCCATTTTTGCCTTGTCCGTCAAGTTGAATATCTTTACAGGAGCAAGGTTCTGCTTATTTCCTTTCATATGCTTATACGTGTTAGTACAGTAATGAATCCATGTGCTTCAGACAATGGATACAATTAATATATTATCCATGGACAGCTCGATTAGATTAGTTCTGTCCAAAAACGGGGGGGAGGGGTAAATACAGAATAATTTTTTGTATCAATTTTTTTCTTCAAAATTTTCTTACTGTCTCTCTTTTAGCACCCTGATCCTTCCATTTTACACAACTCTGCCATTAAAACTGAAGGAGAACTCTGTCGGTGGTGGTGAAATGTGCTCTTCCGTTCACCAGACAGGAAGGTCCATTCTCATTTATTAATGTGAAGTGCACCAAGACAGCACGTTGTGATACTGAATGCAGTTTCAGAATGTTGGTTAAACCACACAGCAGCATGTGTGGGTGTGCTGGGGCAAAAGGCATGCTGCGGTTCTGAAAGTCGGTAACTCCAGAGAGATTAAATTTTTAAAAAGGAACACAAGTTTTCACCTTTTTTTGCATCTTCAAACTGGAGTTTGTGTCTGAGCCTTGAGCTGCACCAGAGTATGTTGGTTGTTTGCTATGTTGTCCTTTGTTTTTCTCTAAATGATTAGTGTACCTGACTTAGGTCTTTGGGTGAGGGAGTCAGTTGTACAGCTATGGGATATATCCTGCTTGCTTGGTGAGAAGGTAGTCTGACTTTCATTTACTTAATGGTTCAAACCCAATCAATGTATGAATTGTTTAAGTCCGTAAATCTGTTATGTTGTTGCTGTTAATAACAGGTATTGTGTGGGCCATTCCAGTATTCAGATGGTAATCTGCTAAAAGTCTGCTGGTCAGATTTTTAAAAGCACAGAATTGACTTGGGATCCTAAGTCTTAATTTTCAAAGGTGACTTAAGTACTTAGAATCTGAAATCCCATTAACTTTCAGTGAGACTTAGGCCCCTAAGTGCCTATATCATGTTTGGAAATTGGGCTTAAGACCAGATTTTTAAAGGTACTTAAGTGCCTTTTAAAGATGCAGATAAATGCCTTGTGACGGGTTGGATCACAGAAACCCCCTTGGGAGCTGCCACCTGATGTGCAAAGACTACCCCTGCTTCTGTTTTCCCTGCCAGCTCAGGACTCCAGCACCCTGTCTTGCTGAGCCAGACACTCCCGTCTGCTCCAACACAGAACCAGGGTCTGAATAACTTGCCCCAAAGCTGCAAGTTTACCTGAAAACAGCTCACAGAAGTGTGCTTGTCTTTAGCACTCAGATGCCCAACTCCCAATGGGGTCTAAACCCAAATAAATCCGTTTTACCCTGCATAAAGCTTATGCAGGGCAAACTCATAAATTGTTCGCTCTCTATAACACTGATAGAGAGATATGCACAGTTGTTTGCTCCCCCAGGTATTAATACATACTCTGAGTAAATTACTAAATAAAAAGTGATTTTATTAAATACAGAAAATAGGATTTAAGTGGTTCCAAGTAGTAACAGACAGAACAAAGTAAGTCACAAGCAAAATAAAATAAAATGCGCAACTCTATGTCTAATCAAACTGAATACAGATAATCTCACCCTCAGAGATGCTTCAGTAAGCTTTTTCTCAGACTGGACACCTCCCAGGCCTGGGCACAATTCTTTCCTCTGGTACAGCTCTTGTTGCAGCTCAGGTGATAGCTAGGGGATTCTTCATGATGGCTCCTCCCTCTCTCTGTTCTCTTCCACCCCTTTATATATCTTTTGCATAAGGTGGGAACCCTTTGTCCCTCTGGGTTTCCACCTCCCCCCCCCCCCCCCCACTGGAAAAGCACCAGGTTAAAGATGGATTCCAGTTCAGGTGACATGATCACATGTCACTGCAAGACTTCATTGCCCACTTGCCAGCACACACATATACAGGAAGACTAACAGGTAAACACAACCATCTGCAGACAATGGTCCTTGTTAATGGGAGTCATCAAGATTCCAAACCATCATTAATGGCCCACACTTTACATAATTACAATAGGCCCTCAGAGTTATATTTAATATTTCTAGTTTTAGATACAAGAGTGGTACATTTCTACAAATAAGATGCATCCGAAGAAGTGGGTTGTAGCCCACGAAAGCTTATGCTCTAATAAATTTGTTAGTCTCTAAGGTGCCACAAGTACTCCTGTTCTTTTTACAAATAAGATGATCACACTCAGTAGATTATGAGCTTTGTAATGATACCTTACAAGAGACCTTTTGCACGAAGTATATCCCAGTTGCATTATATTCACTTATTGTCAAATTTTTACAAAACTATCCCAGTTACATTATATTCACTTATTATCATGTTTTTATAAAACCATATAGACTGCACAACGTCACATGCCTAGTGGGATTTCCAAAAGCATCTAGCATTGATTTCATTTTAGGTGCCTGAATACCTTTGAAATATGGCCAGCAGACTCCTGAGTCACTAAGGCACTTTTGAAAATGCTACCCTATGTTCCTTTTTGCTCTGGCAAGTCCCCAGGTGTCTGTAAGTTTCCACAGATGCTTATTGGCATGTCTCTACAGAGTGTAAGTGCACAGCAGACTGGGGTGTAAATCTACAATGCTCTAGCCTGCGGCAAATGTGGATCCTCCTATTGTGCACTAAAAATTCCAGAGCCTGCTTCAGCCTAGCAGAGTCCACATGGCCAGTTAGTGTGTGGCAGGCCAGAGCGTTACAGATTCACATCTCAGCTTGCCATGCGCTAACTCTCCATATAGACAAGCCCTGAAAAAAGTCTCCCATCAGCCCTGACGTTCTGCTCTGCTAAGGAGGAGGGAAGAAACTTTTATGATGCCAGTTGAAGTAACTTATTTTCCATCAGGTTCTTTAAATATTGGATCATGGTAGGGGGAAGACACTGTTATTTCCAAGCAGACATAATGGCCATTTATATTAACAGCATCACTGTGCTCCATGGCATAATGGAGCTTTTCTTCCTTAGCTGGTTAGGGCTAGCTGCCAGAGATCTTCCCGCCCTCCTCCCTGCATTTGAGCTGTTTGATTTCTAACTGAAAAAGAAGCTGATATGACAGAGTTGCCCTCCTCCCCCAAATGCGTAAAACACAGAAGTACATGGGGTAAGGAAGGGAGGGGAGAAGGGTAATTTCCTTGGGGGAGGGTCACTTCCTATTTGGATGAACTGGTTATAGAAGCTGCTGAGATAGTGCTGCTGAGACTTTGACTTGCAACAGCAAATGTTTTTCTTTGGGTGGGTCTCTGTGTCCTTAGCTGCTAATTACCTACCAGGAGGTGCAGTTCTGCTACTCTGAGCATTTGAAGATTCCTGGTTTTCCTCTTCCCTTTCTCGCTATTTGTGGGAAGCATTATGGCTCCCAAGAAGAGAGTCAATAGGGCTACTCAGGAATCTGAGATCAGAACTTTGGCGGTTACTCCGGTTACAAAGTTATTGCTACAGCAGTCTAGACTTGCTGAGACTGGAGTCGGAATCAGAGGTATGGTAACAACTGATTGTCCCTTCTTGGTCAGCCTCTCACAGCCAGATAATGAGGAGGAGGTGATACTACAAACAATTCAAGCTCTGGAGCAGTGCATTGGACAGGTAATGTTGTCTAGCCCGTTTAGCTTAGTAAACAAGCATTTTGTTTAACTTGAAATTGAAGCCAGAGGATAGAAACAAGGGAGCAACTAAAAGGAGAGCATCATTTGATGACTCAGCAGGATATGAGGGTTATTTAGGGGCATATCGGAACAGGCTCAGCCCTGTGGCACAAGTAACTGAGGAGACCTCCAGGTGTCATGGTCTTTAGGGATACTGCATTCCTGTTCTAGCTTAGGAACTCCAGGGCCAGCCTGCTTTCCCCTTTGGCAGCAGGCTTGGAAGGGAGAGGATGTCTTAACGGTCAGTTTCCCTCTATTCCTGTCTGAAAGCAGAAGTAAGATTCAGAAGCAACAGTGCAGTGCCTTCTAGAGCTTTAATTAAAGACAATTTTTCATTTCACTCCAAACGTGAGAGTCTGAAATGAATCCTGAAAAGGATTTTTTGAATATGATGTTTACTGGGATGCTTAGCTTATATAAAAAGCCAGGATCCCAAATTATTTATTACTTTGTTTTGAAGCAGTCCTACACTGAAAACTGTAAACACAGATGGAAGTGGGCAAAATGTATAGGACTGTAACTAAAAGAGCCCTGTCTATTGGAGGTACAGAAAGAGTAGAACAGACAAGGTATATGCCTACAAACTTGTGCATTCCTATCTGATATTGCTGCCTGCAAAACCTTTTTCCCTTCAGAATTATCAGTCCTATTTTTTCCAGAGTAGGATAGGGATAAACAAGAAGAAGAGAAGTAAAGTGGATGGTTGGACTCTAGGTTTCAGGAAGGTAGATGGCAAGTGTCATTCCTGTATCCTGGAAAATTAAGGACACTTAATGGTTCTATGGGGTATTTGTCTTCTGTTTGTGGTCAAACAAAAGTATTTTAAAATGTTTGTTCAGGGTTTCATGAAAAGGAAATTGATGATTTTTTAAAGACTAAATCGAACTCTGAACAGCTGCCTGCAATGCCAGTTACAAATATTCTTCCTGAAACTGGAGTAGACGTTGATGATAAAAAAAAAAAAAAGTACTGAGTTATGAATCTAGTGGTATGGGGGATTTGACCCCTCAAAATTGAATCTCTGAAACAGTCATCCTATAAGTGATCATAATGTGAGAAATTAAGTTAAATTTATCAGGTTATGATTTGGAACAAATTTTGAACATTCAGATGTCTTGTGTTGTTTCTCAGGGTAATCATCACTGAATGCTCCTTCATACTGGAAATTGTAAAATTGCTGTTGGCGATGGAACTTTTAATTTCCAATGTTAGTTGTAGCCTTCAGGTTGGCCATTTAAGACAATGAAGAAGTTAATCAATTACATGCGCCTCTTCCTATACGTGGCCCTTCCTAAATATAACCCAGAAACTTTCTGAATGCATGTTTATCTTTATTGCAATGAGTATTGCAAATTTCATCTTTCCTAGGAATACTGAAAAATCATTCCCATGCAGACATTTTATGTACGAATTTGAAACATGTTAACAATGTATATTTTGCTGATGGGGGCTGGTGAGAATAGGACATGTTTGGATGTATGTGCCGTTAGAGTGGCATCAGTTCTATTCATTCTATATGGACTATGAGATTAAAATAATAAAGCTAAAACACTGAAATACAAGGAAGACACATGATAAATATTTAAGTGTTCAGTAAATGAGTAAAAAACCTTTGAAAAAGTACATGTCAAACCCAATACAGTATATGTAATTTGACTGTTGGCTGTGGATTTCGTATTGTTTTTTAAGAAAATCTCTGCCCTTATGCCACTAGAATTGAGAAAATAGAATAAAAATTGAGTTTGGTCCATTGGAAAGAGCAAGGAAATGAGTCAGTACTTCTGCTTTCTTTTGCCAACTCTGTTCTTAGCTCCCTTTGTGTTATTGGGCAACTCACTTAATCTCCCTGTGCCATGTCTTTAAATCAGTTTGAGATTCTCCAGTGGAAGGTGCTATAGAATTACTTATCTATTGTATTTTGCACATGTGTAACAATCTACGTTTTCCAAGAAATGTTCAGACATTACTTATGAATAAACCCAGATAATTCAAAATGCTGTCATTTCAGCTTCAAATTATATAATTGTTCCTAATGTGGAATTTTGCAGACCGAGGACCCTACTGACCTGTTGTCTCCACATATCCTATTTTAAAATACATTGCACAAGTAGTTTCTTGTAAACAAGACAAGTAAGCATGTGTCTGAAACAAATCAGCTTCCATCAATAATATCCATTAACAACTTTACCTGAAGTAAAGGTTTAGATTGTCATCCACATAGGGAGACCTGGTATATTTTGGAGGGAAAGACTGACAGATACCTTGAGAATGGCAACTCAGAAACATGTTGAGATACACCTCTACCCCGATATAACGCGACCCGATATAACACGAATTTGGATATAACACGGTAAAGCAGTGCTCCGGAGGGGCGGGGCTGCGCACTCCGGCAGATCAAAGCAAGTTCGATATAATGTGGTTTCACCTATAACGCGGTAAGATATTTTGCTCCCGAGGACAGCGTTATATCGGGGTAGCGGTGTATTTAAAAACTCAAACGGCCTTGCTAAATGGCACAGGCATTGCAGATGGAAGTTCCTATATCATTAAATTGGTCCCAACACCTTTGCTGAGGTTTTCTCTGTGTAAACATTCTGGCTAACTAGAGTGGGCAATATCCAATATTCACCCACCCAGAATAGAAAGGGGTAAATGTTAGACTCACCCACCCATGGTGTTGTATTTTATTACAACCTTTTATATTGGAAATCAAATGGAGAAGGGGGAGAAACCTATATAAAGTCCAGTATGAGTACAGATGTTTTCATGAGTGTTACTTAAATTTCACAGCAGACAGGATCTCACAGATCTAAATGGTTCGGAACCTGCCCACTTAGGAATCCCACCCCTACCCCCATATCACTGTTCTGGCTCTAGCTTGTCCCCCAGAATAAAACAGAGGGTGGTAGTGAAGAGTGTGTTCTATTTGAAAGCCCATTAGCTCTGGCACTCATTCCCCTACCCCTCCTGCTCCAAAATGGACCAAATTTCTTGACCTTCTGGGGACACTGCAAAATCATACACAATTGATAGGAGCTGCTGAAGTTTTGGGGTTTTGCGTGAAATAGGAAGAGGCAGTATATTTTTCTGTGTATTTTCTTGTGGGTATGTTAACTTATGAGTGATATTCTAAGAGACCGTACGTTTAATTTTTATTGGGGCACCTAGAACTCATGTACAGGCATTTTATTTCTAATATATTTGGGATGTAAATGTATAAGTATACATAAAGTTTTCCGGAAGTGCTATAATCCTAATTACTAGTGCCTTGTGCTAGCACATGTAAACCAGGTCAAGGTGGCTAGAAAATGAAATTGATCAGTCTAGTTTAATTCTCCAATATGAGTGTAGTGCATCAGTTAGACAAACTAGATTTCATAATTTTTTTGGTATTAATAACCTTAGGCAGTGATGCTTAGACATGAAGATGTGAGGAACCATATAATCATTAAAAAGGGTCTTGAAGAGCCACCAAATAATCGTGCCAGGAAATCCTAACTTTACATGTTGATGTTTGCATTGTAATACTGAAGCTTTGTATCATTACGCCTTGTCAGGAAAATATGATTAAAGAAGCAACTTGATAACTATGCTCTGATTATCCTGAGACTCATTGTGGCATCTCTTTCACTTGTCACACTCTCCCCCTCCAAGGTACTTTTCTCCTCTCTGAAGGAAGGATTCAAGAAGCAGTGTCCATAATGATAATCCAGATGTCCGGCACTTTCCATGGGGCCTTGTGTGTCATGGAGTGTTCTCATAATCGACATCGCTCTTGTTCCACCTTAGAATAGGCAGAAGGGGAAGCACAAATCAGGCCTTCCTGATATGTACCACATTGATCTGAGAGCTCCAGGTTGAGTATTACCATTCCTCAGGTGGTGATGGTGACATGGCTAAAGACTGGATTGGCAAATGTTGTTGTAACTGGATATATGCGTTACTATTGAGCAAAATGAGCTGTTGCCGCTAAAGTGAGCCTGGTATCTCATTCTCATAGCCAGCAGAGAAAACAGGCTAACTTTAGCGGCAACAGCTCATCTTGGTCTTAAATCGCAAAGGCACGTTGGCTGGCTTGGCAGGGCAGAGTATAGCACAACAGCACCCAATAATTTTTGTTATAGAGAAGGTGCATTTGTCGTTTTCTGCCTTATTAGGAGACAAAGGTTCTATTGTAAATATTCAGAGTGTACTGCAGCTATTTATATACTAAGCATATAACCCAGAAAAGAGATGCAGCCCATGTAATTCTGATCAGCAAAGGCAGACAGTAATCCTCATTTCAGCTCTTTTAGCTTCTGCTAATGGTTTTCAAGAACAGCCTCATGATGAATATATTGCTGACACATAACATGGCTTTTTAAAGTAGGTGGACAAGATGGAGTTGCTCCCAGACACACATTATCCCCTACCCCCTCCACCCCCACTCCTCCTCCGCAATTCAAAAGCAAATCTTGTGATCACTAAATTAAGAGACCAACACTGCAAAGTAGTTTACCTGACATTGCTATTTAAATTTTGAAAAATGAATTGGATAAATTCTGGAATCAATTCTGCAAACATCTGTGTATCATTGTGAGAGTGGCCTTTGTTTTGCAAGTGATCCCCTGCCCACGGGGGCAATGTTCTCATGGGAATAGAATATTTAACATGAGTTGGAAAGACTCAGTGTGAGCCAGATTCAGTTCTGACCTACACAGTGGGGTCAGTTACCTGTTTGGGGACAAGCGGGTTGGAAAACAGCTTTTTGAAAACTTCAGAAAAAAAGGTAGTGAAACATTTTTCCATGAACATTCTTTAGCTGAAACTTCACATTTTTGAAAAATTTCAACCACTCTATAAACTGAACAAAACCCAGCAACAATATTTGAAAAATTCTTTGTCAAAATTTCCAAAATATTTGTGCAGCCCTAGAAATTGATTTGGTGTACACTGGCCATGCAAAAAAAAGAATGTCACTTACAAATGGTGGGGAAGCAAACGGGGCTTTGCAATAAACACGTTAGTATAAGGTTAAGAAGCAGAAGAGGTGTAAAAGGAAAGCAAGGGGATAATTAAGCTTGGAAGCACTGCTTTATTTGGTACACTCTCGTTGCTTTTCCCGTTAGCCCATAGTATGGTCTGTTGGTGTGTACATTGAGAACACTTTGCATGTCTGCTGAATTCTGCATCAGTATAAGTTACGCTGCCTCACTGATTACTATACAATTCCTTGCGCCTATTTTCAACCCATGTACACTGAATTTTGCTCAGAGATTTCCATGGGAGTGGCACTTACTTATCCAGGGACTGAATTGGACTCTGCTTGTCTGTGCTGATATTTTTCCTGTTTTCATTTAAATGCTCTGGATAAAGATGTTCTTTCCTTGCTCACTGTTTATTGTTTTCCTTCCCTTGAAATGGGAACTGCAAATACTGAAGTGTATCGAAGGCAGTCTGCTTTCAGTGTATCTTCTCTTAGTAGCTGTGGATTTTATTCCTAGGTCTGTGGCCTTGTATGAGTCATTTAATCTGTCTGTTCCTCAGTTTACCCATTGATAATAGGGAGTGTTTGGAAGTTTAATAAACATTTGTAGAGCAATTTGAGAGCCTTTGATGAAAGATGCTCCATATAAGTGCAAGGTATTCTTAAAGACTAGTCGGAATGAGAAAAGCATTTGAAATTTGAAAAAGTTTATATCTGGATGCAAAGTTCACAGCTTGAACCTTTTTATTTGCCTATATATAAAACAATCTTTGCTACAGAAGGAGTCTGTAGAGCTATTCCTTTTAGAGAATTGCACTATGTATAGCTATATGTAGATAAGCACAGTTCAATTCCTTAAAAGAAAGAAAATAGTTCAATATTCCCCTCTATCCTCCTGAGGAAAGAAAGGACATTTTGATTCTTGGTTTCAGTTGTGTTTTTAATTTACTAAGTATAGTTCCTGACGTATACAGACTCTCAGATGTATAATCACATTACTTTACCATCACAAAAGAGAAAAACCACCTATTTTGGGTCATGGCTTTTTCCGTTTTAGAAGCACATCAGCAATTAGTGGCTCATATTTCTACAACATCACTTTAGTTCCGTAAGAGCCAATGAAGGGCATGTCGGGGAGTGAGAAAGGGACTTAATTCATGAATGAAGAACCATAGCAGTTATCCATGCATGAGAGGGAGGGGATCATGGCTGGGCTTACTCGCTGAGCCTCTTGAGCTTTTAGACTAATAAAAGGCTGTATTAATGAATTACCGTGAATGATCGTGGCTGATATGCAGGTCCTTTTCTTTTTGCATGTGCTGGGAATGACTTATCAAATTTAGGTCTAATAGTCACATATTTGTATGCTATACACAAAGAACTGCCTGGTCATATCAGTTAGTCAATGGCAAGGGTGTCTGAATGAGAGTTATGTTTACATTATTTAGACAGGCAATTTATTTTAATTTCAGCGTTAAGCTTGCTTTATCAAGTACACAGGACCACACTAATTCTGCTCCAATGTTGTTTAAGTTGCAGAGAATCCTTCTCATCTTTCCTGTTTGTCTTTTGCTGTTCTGTGTGTATTCAAGGCTGCAGTATATTTTCATTAAAGACAGCGAAAAGCAAGTCCAGGTGAATATTAAGATGTAGTAAATGATTAGAAAATGTTGACTGATTTTAGATAGAAATGATAGTTTTTGATCTTCAGCCAAAAAAGTTTTCTTGGCTGGTGGACTCTGCAAAAGCAGCTGGACCCCATATCTTCCACACTAAAGGAATAGATTTGGGGAGTGCCAGAGATGGAGAAAATGCTTTTAGGGATAGATAAGTTTGGCCAGATTGTCAGCTGGTGTTAATTGACTTCTCTGCAAAGGAACTAGGCCAATTTCAGTTTTGCCAACTCTTGAGATTTTAATATAGGGTCTCATGATATTTGGTGGATATCTTTTTAATCCCCAGCTCTTGGAGTCATGGGTTAATTTCCTAGTGTAGAAAAGGCAACGAATGGCTAGTTGGAGCAAGTTGATACTGTATGTCTTTTTCCAAGCAGTGAAAATCTCCATTTGTTGGTAGTTGTGTTCTTCTACTCTAATACAAAATTGCAAGGCTTCGTGTGGCTAGTGAAGCCAGAGACTAGGTAGGGGCCAAAGTGGCTATCCATGTGAGAAATGCAGTGACTGTAGGCCACTGTTAATTAACCTAGAATCTAGCAACATGGCTTAGCGTCGGTGTGATTAGTTATGTTATCATTCAGCAGTTCAATTAAAGCGAGACATGAGACACAGAGCAGACGTAACTGGGCAAAATAAACAGACAACTTGAGTCAGCCTTCATAATTTGGTGCGACATCACATAAATAAATGCAATAACTTGTTTAGCATAGTTAAGCAGTTTGCTACTCAAAAGCACCCTATTTGCATGACATCCCATTTGAGCAGCAGTTAAGCTACGGTAAATTAGTTCTGTGTCTTCAGAGCCTGGCATGTTTCAAAGAAAAGAAAAAAAATACACCCCCCCCCCCCAAATATGCAAGCTTGTAAATTAAAATTCCACGTTTAATTTCCATAGCAACATATAAAAACACAGAGTCTGCACTGAGATTGTTTTGTTTTCCATATTATTGCTGTCATGTTAGTGGTGTCTTGATATATGCATGATAACATTAACCCTCTGTAATTACTCTTAATTTTGCACTGTTGTCCCAGAATTTACTGCATTGCTATATCTACAACATGTTGGTATACATCTGGGTTGTAATCTTCTATATTTAGAGGAGATACACCTGGTATCCTAGCCGTATTTCATTCCAGGTAACTGATTTCTGTCTTCCTAATTTTTTCCCCCAAGATTTCAGTTGTATAAGGCATACATTTTGGTGTGGGTGTGTAGAGAACTCAGTATATAAAGGGTATATGACTTTGTTTTACAGTGCTCTGGGATCCTTTGAAAATTTCAAATCTTTATTACATATGCCTGTCTTGCCCATATTTGTGCATGAACTGGCATATACTGGTGTGTGTGTGTGTGCAGGTTGATGTGCATGTGATTACATATTGTAGGTCAGAGAGGTAGTCAATAGGTGGGCTGCGGACCAAATCCAGACCACCAGATGCTTTTGAACGGACCCCAAAATCTTTTTATTTACTTATCCTTGTGGTTATTTTTTTTATTGTTTTCTATGGAGTCTGGACCTTGACTATATCTTGCCCAAGAAATTTGGACCTTGACCAAAAATAATTACCTACCCCTGTTGCAGGCCAACAGATGAGGGGTGTCAGCTGTCAGGGCCTTGCAAGTTGACTTCCCATTGAAGGAAAAATCAGTGATGCAGAGTTTAGGTATAATCTTAATGCAGCTTCTTTTATTTACACATATATACCAGTTCCAAAGCAGAGGTGCTCACAGACAACATATATATAATCCTCTCTTTCAGGGATCTCAGCCCAACCACCAATTTCTACTTCCCAGGGAGCAACTCTGCCTCAAGAAGTTAGTGAGATTAAGGCAGAGAGAGAACCCCCTTGCTTCTTGCCATAGCTCCCCTGCGCAAAATAGTGCACCAGTAAATAAATAAATAAAAGTTGCTTGCAAAAAAAAAGAACTTGGGAGACTGGCAGCACCACCTGGTGATTCCTGCCCATAATAATATATAGTCACACGTTGCTGATTTTTGTGCCTTTGAGTCTCTCAGTTTCATACAGTTAAGTCAGCTGGAGTCCTAAGAAGCACTTAATTATAACAGCTCAGTTCTGGAAACTTCACTTGAAAGTTCTGATAGGCAGGGGCGGGCAAACTTTTTGGCCTGAGGGCCACGTCGGGTTTCGGAAATTGTATGGAGGGCCGGTTAGGGGAGGCTGTGCCTCCGCAAACAGCCAGGCGTGGCCTGGCCTGGCCCTGCCC
>NW_020664498.1:1248882-1265727 GCF_002925995.2 Terrapene triunguis | reverse complement strand
CACCCCCCCCCCCCCGCCCCCTTACCGCGCTGCCTGGAGCACCAGTTGCTGGTGGCGCTACAGCCATGCTGCCCGGCTGGAGCCAGCCCCGCCACCACGCAGCACAGAGCACCGGACTGCCCCAGGAGCTCGCAGCCCCGCCACCCAGAGCATTTCGCCAGGGTGAACAACAGGGGAGGGGCCAGGGTCTAGCCTCCCGGGCCAGGAGCTCAGTGGCCGGGCAGGAGGGTCCCGCAGGCCGGATGTGGCCCGCGGGCCATAGTTTGCCCACCTCTGTGATAGGTTGTGAAATAATGAAATTGTGATGTTTTGTCAATAGTTGTTTTCTAGTAAAATTAAGTAATACTGAAGATCAGTCTTGTAAATAACTGATTCTTACAGTGTGTCTTGGTTTGTTTGTTGCTATTTTAGATTGTGAGTTCCCTGCGACTACCTTGATACAAGTGTCTTCTGCAGTGTTGAGCACGTTGTTGGTGATGAAAAAATAAGTAACACGTATTTAAACATCATGGTTGTAGGTTAAATATTGTGGTTCTCTTGTAGAACCTTTGGGCTTAGAGCTCTGCCAGCCTGTTAATGTCTTGTGTGCTTATTGCATTAGATGTAATAGCCCAAAGTGAGTGCTGAAGTCTTCAGTTTTTTTATAGTAGTAGTGGTAGTTTTATATTAGTAGTTCTTGCATAAGGCAACATTTCCTAGGATGTAATCTCTTCTCCATATGTATGTTTTGATTCATGTGTGGTTTCCTTTCAACTCCCCATCCCCACCCACAGAAAACATCTTTGGTCTCTGTAATCCTGAGAAATTTCAGGCAAAAAAATAAAACCCTTACTTATTTTAAAAATTATGTACTGAGAAAATTAGAAAAGGATGAGAAATAGGTTTTTGGCATGAAAGGCTTCATGCAGCCTCTATAACAGGTTCCCTACGTTGTACAGCATGAACTTTCTCTCTTGCTCCAGAAACTACTCAAACATAAAGAGGATGGAGATCAAACCCATTAGTGTTTTGGCAAGTTCTTTTCTTCCTTTAGATTGGTTGGAACTTTTGTCTTTGACAGAATTGACAAAGGCGGGGGGGAGGGGTCACTCATTTTGCATAACTAACGTATAAATTAATTTTCAGTAGCACCGTTGCTGTGTAGGACGTCAAGTTTTCAGCATGCTGTGTGTGTATAAAATTATTTTTTAGTGGAGGACCCATCTTTTAGTGGTTGGTTTATGATAGGACCCTGCTGTGCTTGACCATGCCAAAAAAAAAAAAAAAGCCTAAGTGCAATGGGTTGATGAGATGGAGACTTGAGTGAGAGTTGCATAACGCGTAATTAATTGAAGTCCAAATCACCATCGACATTGCATTAATAGCTTCACTTTGAGGTAGCTTCTGCTCTGACGTATCCCATTGAAATGAGTATATATCTCTAGAGTGAAGTTTAAAAATGAAACAAACTTATTTCAGTCCTTTACACGTGTCAAAGCATATTGATTTTTGATAGTCTCACATTAAGTAGGTGTCAGTGTATGATACAGTGAAGTGAAAATTAAACCCATGTGTAAGGCGTCTTTAATGGTGGCCTAAATCTTCAAAAATGGTGAATGATTGAGTGCCTCCATTTTTGGGTGCCCAACTTGACTTCTAAACTTGACTTCTGATTTTTCAGAGGGAAGGTGTACAGCACTTCTGCAAATCAGGCCCCTTTAAGTTATCTCAGTTCAGCACCCAAAAGTTGAGCTACAAGACTTACCTGATGATCAGTAAAAGAAAAATAACTATTTTTTTCCATATTCTGAGTGTGTGGACTGACGGGTCACTGTGGGAGGAGCTGGTGAAGTGATACTGAAAAGCAGTTTGGGCCCAATGATTTCAAACCGCAAACAAAAAATAGCCATATTGTTCTGTGCTTTGTGTTCAGGATTGGTGAGTTCTTTGCTCTCAATGCAGGATGTGTCTGATGGAAATATCACCTACAAAATCGTGTATGTTTAAAAATATGTATTAGTCTTGGTGGCGAAACCTACAATGCCCAACAACATGTGCATACCACATTTCCTCTCTATTATATTTAATGTTGGTTTTGTGTTATTGAGGTTGCAACATGCGATCTTTTTGCTACCCCTGCAGCATGTGATTATCACAGTATGATTTGTGCTCCAGTTACGCTCACATTTTTCTTTCTCTGCAATTTTTGCAGATGCATTATAGCGGGAGAAGTTGCCTTTGGTGTATGATGCTCTAAGGGGTTTTGAGTTGGTTTTTGTGTTTTTCTGCTGAATGAGAATGGAGAATTGAAATGACAGTAGATACTGAGAGCTTTTGCAACAGACATTCGCAGCTTTGAAGGCTCCCAATCTCTCACTTTTCTGCTTGCTATAGTCAGGACAAATAACCTAAACTACTTGGCCTGTTGGTTTTTATAACAGACATAAAAGATCCCTCTTATCTTTGTTTAGTTGGATATGCTAATATTCATAAGTATACAAAGAGCTTTGACTCCTCTCATTGAGCTGGCATGGAAATGTTGCTTTGAAAATACAATCCAGAGGAAGTCATGCAGTTGGTATAAATTTGGCTCCATGTTGTTGAGTGGGAAGATACCATGTTGCATGATGTTTGTTTTTTTTAATTCTTCCTTTGTTTTAAAACTTGCTGCCCCACATACCAGTCATCTCTTGTCAATACAAGGGCTTCTGACAAAGATCCTCCATAGAACAAGGATTAGTGTAACAGGATCCAAAAGGTCACAGACATAAGAGCTTGTCACACCCTGGTGTGGGAGGATACTTGTTTTCACTCCGCTGTCATGGAGCTAATTTATTTGGTTTATCTGGCATGAGAATAAGAGGGGGAGAGAACTGAATATTCTTTAATGTGAATAGATTTTGGATGTAGGACGTATGTTTATAGCAATGCCAACTCCAAATATTCAAAAATAATGAGTCAAACAACCTCCCTAAATTCATCAGGTTGGCTTAAAAATAATGAGAATTTAATAAATTCCTTTTATTGTTGGTTTCCTTTTATTTGCCGTCTGGGTTTTAAGCCTTCTGGGTGCACATTTTCAGACTTTTCTCTGCAACCAGAAAGGCTAGGACCTTACTTTTTTAAAATCAAGCTGAGTTTCCCATGTGAGCTCTTGTCTCTAGAAGTTTGGGCTTTAAGTCAAACATCACACCTATTGTGAGAGCTGGCATTACTGTGTATGTAGCCTGTTTAGGAAGATACTTACATGAGATTATGATGATACACATGGGAAAGGAAATAAGTGAATCTTTAGAGTGAATATCAGTATTTTTAATTAAGTCTTATTGGAACCTATATAAACGGAGTAAAGTAGTTTTGGGTCATCACTGACCATCTCATTTTTGTCAACGCTGCTGGCTTTGTTGAGCTGGAGAGTTCTCCAAGTTTTCCATTGACAGAAATCCCCTTTATGCAAAATCTAACTCTCAATGTTGGATATTTGGATATGCCAGAGAGGATGCCAACGGGTCACCCTTTTTGATGAACCGTATGGGCCAGTCCGATCTCCTGAAAATGGCAATTCTAGGAATTGCTGACCATTTCCTGGTGCATACAGTGTGTAGTCCTTCAGTTATGAGGTTTGGTTTGGGGTTTTTTTGTTTTGCATTTTCCATTGCAAGGTATGAAGGACAGATATAATATACAGAACTTTGGTATAGCCAGGTGCTGTTCTCCTGGACATAGAATATGTCCTCCACCTCTTAGATAAATGAATACATAAAAAGGGGGAAGTATAGGAAGATGGCAGCCACCACGTAAATAGGGGCTTGTCGGGATTCAGATGACTATGAGCCTCAGAGGTCGGCTTGAGCTTTCTTTGATTGGAGAAAGTATGTAACTTGCTGGTGAGTGTATGTTACAGGGCCTTCTCTATGCCCAATGTGCAGAGGATATGAGTCTGTTACAGCCACAGCTAGAAAGCATTGGCTTGTTAGCTCAAGGCCCTCTCACCACAGGCGAGTGGAAATCTTTTATACACCTCTTATGCCACGGTAGTGATTGTCTCCATTAGTTAGGAATTCTTATTTTATTCTTCTTTTAATTCTATTGTTGTTTTAATAATAGTATGTATTAGTTTATTATTAACAGTTATTACATAGAAAATACGAGAAAATTGAGCAAAACAAACCCCCAAATCTGGCATTCAAGTTAAATGGTTTTAGTGGATACTTAACAGCAAAATACCATATTAATAGCGGCAGTAATGAGGCCTTGGATTGTAGGAGTTGTAGCCATAGTCATACTGGGGGTAGTAAGACTGTCCTTGTCTGTGCTGTTGGTAGCTGTTACCCCAGCTTCTTTCTGGCCACTGGTTAGATCTATTACCTCCTTGCCAGTCATGCCTGTCCCCCAAGCAAAAACTCTTATAGTGCCTGATGTTTGCTAGCTGCTTTACACCAAATAAAAAATGGCCTTTGCCCCAAAGACCTCACAAATGAAGGCTCGACAAGCGAAGGCTTGTACCATGTGGCTCTCTTGTGCCCATAATGTATCCCCATTCTGGGCGTGAGCATTGTACAGTATGTAGGCACACAGGCATCATGTTAATGGTGACCTTATACCGGGGTAGGCAATCTATGGCACGTGTGCCAAAGGCGGCACACGAGCTGATTTTCAGTGGCACTCACACTGCCCGGGTCCTGGCCACCGGTCCGGGGGGCTCTGCATTTTAATTTAATTTTAAATGAAGCTTCTTAAACATTTTAAAAACCTTATTTACTTTACATACAACAATAGTTTAGTTATATATTATAGACTTATAGAAAGAGACCTTCTAAAAATCTTAAAATGTATTATTGGCACGCGAAACCTTAAATTAGAGTAAATAAATGAAGACTCGGCACACCACTTCTGAAAGGTTGCCGACCCCTGCCTTATACAAACCCAGATAGGGATATGGATATATGTAAATGTCAGTTGTTTTCAAAATCCAGACAAATAGTGCTTTCTTCTCAGGGGATTTAGCGGCTACCGTCTTGAATTCCACCCCACGCTAAAAATTTGGAGCATTTTGGTTTTAGAGTACTTTGAAATATGACAGTAGGCATTATGGTATTAAATAATACTACTAAATGTCTCCCAAAACAGGACTGTAATTTGACCAGTGCAGGGGAACCCAAGAGAGTAGCAGTTAGATGGGTTTCCTTCTCCAAGTTTTGCCGGCTAATGAAATCCTGCTCCTGCAGGGGTTGTGAGATTTCCTTTGGATATTTCTCAACACTCTATGTGCTTTTGTATTTTCAGTTGTAGCAATGTCACAGCCATACCTTGGTGTCAGTGTTTTCCTCCGTGTGCTGTTTTCCTGAACTACAGTGCCGCAAATGTCTCAATATTTGTTGCAACCACAGTAGCTACAGTTGTGCAAACTGTTTAATAAGTATCAGCAATGTCCATAGCAAGGCAGTCGGGCCACATTCAGTAAGCGGGCAGATGCTGAAATCTAGCTGTTCTAAAAGCATTGCTGGCTCTGTGTCCCCCTTTCCAGCAGTTGGAGTTGGGCCTGAGGCAAAGAGGTGAAATGCAGAATGAGATTCAAGTCTGCCCTGCGTTGGGGTTGGCGAGCCTTGGTGTCCTAGTTCAACTTATTACATCTCTGGGCACAATTCATGAAGTTTTGGGGAACTGGATCTGGACTTTCAGTTGAGTTATTACCTCTACGCAATAAAATTAAATTAGGAGCCATAAACAGATAATAGAGAATGAATTAAGTTGGTCTACTCTATTCATCTCTTATCATTTCCTTGGTTTTTTGGCTTTCAAATAGTGTGATGAAGAGAATGCATCTAGCAGTTAACATTATTTATTTACTATATTGTTTAATCTCCCCCTTTTTCAGCACTTACAGAATCCTGCAAACTTCCATAATGCAGCTACAGAGCTCCTGGATTGGTGTGGAGACCCGAGAGCTTTCCAGAGACCTTTTGAGCAGAGTCTGATGGGCTGTTTGACGGTACGTCAACTCTTTCTGTGATGGCATTTCTTCCTCTCTCTGTGCTGTCTGTCAAAAACTGGTAACTGAGTCTGCAGTTAGTCACTGTTTTTGTACAGCATGTGGCTCCTTAATCCCCACATACTAATATCTATATATTTCATAGCGATCAGGGTGACTAATCTTAACGTGCAACTTAAGAAGGCAATAGGAAATTAATCATTTGGAGGGTAAAATCTTATATAGCTATACTGCATCTCTCTATATACACTAACTGAGCCACTAATTAGGGGAGCCATCGAAATTTCAGACAAATCTCCCCTATTGCTTATTTTTGAGGAAGTGGGTGGAAGGGCACTCTTCTGAGGTAACCAGGGCTAGTCCATCAGCTGATGAGCACTCTAGAGAAATCCATTTCATTTGGCTTAGCCTGTTTCATATGATGACGTGGGTCAAATCCTGCCTTACTACTTGTGAGAGTGCTGTTGACTTTAATGGGACTGCCTGTGTGAGTCAAATGAGCGGTGATTGATCCTAGAGCAACTATCAAATGCAGAATGTACATTTCAGTGCCTACAACAGCAGCAATTTTTGTTCTGAATGGTGCCGCTTGCCCGGCAGATTTAGGATCCAGCCCAGAAATATTCACAGAGTCAAGTAAACACTGTGCGGCGGGGGTACTCAAAAGCTTTCTTGCTATTTTCATAACATTACATAATAAAGATAAATTAAAACAAAAGCCTATAAAATAGTAAGAGAAACAAATAGATCACCTAGATAGCTTATGCCATCCTTCAGCATAAGTGCTGACAGATGCTTGTTATCCAGGCAAAAATACACAAATTGGTTTCATACAGTTTGTAAAGAGCATACATATAGCAGTTACTAAGAGCCAGATTCAGCTGTAATACTTCAAATGTTAAGGAATGGCTCCATCTTAATGCGTTCAAGTGTATAGCATCTCTCAGAACTCTGTCAAGGTATGGAATCAATCTAGTGATCTATAAGAAATTGCATATCATCCTTCAAGGCAGGAAATATTTCTTGAGAGAATTATAAATGTTATTGGGCTCCACAGACTTCTGATGATGTTTAAACTGTAAGTTGTCTTCAGCAAATTCCCCGATTTATCAAAATATACACATGATGTAATGTGGCCATAGTTATACTGTCCCTATATGTTTATGTTGTATCTGGCGATTGATAAACCCTGTGTCTGAGTTTGGTGTTTGTGAAAAGGAGACAAATGAAAGACTGGCGCATTATGAACTCACGTAGACTCCTGTGTCTGTGGGTTAACTGTGCTCACCTGGCCTCATGGCTGAAGACAGCTCAATAAGAGAGCAAGAAAGAAAAGGAATGCCCAGCTCACCCTGCTCTATTTCATTTGATTGATTCAACTCCGTGCAAGTGACAGAGAATCACCCATTTAGACTCCAAGATACCACTCATGGCTAGTTGCCTAGTTTTTTCCTGTCTGAATGATTTATTGTTATTTATTCATTTGTCTATTTTTTATTATTTGTATTGTCAGCACCTAAGAACCTTAGCCACGGACCAAGACCCCACTGTGCTAGGTGCTGTACAAGCACAGAATAAAAAGATACTCCCTGCCCCAAAGAACTTACAATGTAAACAAAGCCACACACATATAATATTATAACTGAAGCCCCCAAAGGCTCCAGTTGGTATCAGGGCCTCCTTCTTTGAGTGCTGGTCCATAAGTATATTTCACCTGTGCAGAGGTTTCTTGCAAGTAGTTCCGTTGGTCCATACCTATGCCCCTGCTCTCCATGTGTTCGTCACCAAAGGTATAAAAGGGGGGCGGACCCTCCGCCTCTCCAGTTCCTTTGTACCCCCTCCTGGCCTAAGTCAAAATCCTCCAGTATCTGGAGCTTCTCCTTTCTCTTCTTCCTGTAAATATTCAAATTCTGTATTGGTCTTAGTTTTGTTGTTGTTAGTGTTTTGGTAGTTCCTACGTTAGTGTGTGTTAGAATTCCCACCCCAGGGAGCCCTCCTGGCTTTCCAGCAAGGGATTGATCCTGGGATTATGTCCTGGCTACTGAGCTTCAAAAACTGCATCTCCTGCCCCTGCTCCTTTTTGACCTGGATGGCCACCAGCTCTGCCTCTACTGCCTCAGAGAAGCTCGGATTTCCACTAAGTACAGTATCTGCTGCTTTTCCCCCCACCAGAACACAGCAAGCATGAGAGCTTTAGTTTCAGAAGTGGAGCATGCAACAAGGTTTCAGTCAGACCCAAGCCTGGGAGACCCCCTGTGCATTGGCCAGAGTTGGCAAGGATAGGAATGCAGAGGGAAGGAACTTTTGGCTGGGCCATCTCATTAGAATAAGGGGCACTCTCCCAGACTCCCTCCTCTAGGAGGAGAGATCCCTTCCCAGCCCCATCCAAGTGGGGTGTGCGCTCATACCCAAGCCATAAGGACTTAGGCACTCCTAAATTGCATGATCGTGTTCAAAAGATTCCAAGGAGCAAGTCTCCTTCAGTACCAGTCTCTGCATCTACCTCGACACCAGCTGCTGTCCCACCTAAATAAAACACTGGGACCCGAAGGACTGGAAACTGTCGGTACCACTGAAAACTGTGATGTTGGTGACTCATTCACTGGTGGTACCATTACATTCCTGTAAGGGGCCACTGTCTATACCTACTCTAGTGGTATGAAGTGACAAGACACAACCTTTCCAGATGATATCTTCATCCTCCTGGTCCCACAATCTCCCTTGTTATTGGGACCAGTCCGCACCAGGGAGATACAAATGCCTGTGGGAGTGCAAGACTCTGGGAGAAGTCTGTCCCCTTGTGCCGTCCACTAGCAGCAGTTTCCTCTCTATAGATCTGTCAGCACCACTGATGGACCAGGATCTGACCTTTTCATCTTTGGGAGACAGATGTACCAGTGGAACCAGCTTCTCCTCCACTCAGTGAATTCAGCCCGGACATGAACAAGACTTTCCTGGAACCAGCCTCGACCACAGAGACAGGAACTTCCTAATCTGGACAGGTGGTCCCATCACAACCCAACTTCGACTCCTCATACTGGCCTTATTGGTGCCCATGGCATCTTTACACACATTACCTAGAATCCATCTGTTCCTACAGGAAATCTTACTACCCTTCTGCTCCAAGGGGACAGTCTGAATCCCCTGAGCCTATGGAAGAAGGGGAAGATGAGCTGGATCCACTGGTAACATCAGTTCTGAGACGGGTTCCATCATTGTTGCTCTATGAGGCGATTGCTCCAGCCTTTTCTTTTCCCCTGGATAAGCATAGACAGTTTCAGGAGCTCCTACGGAGAATGGCGGAAGAGCTCCACATCTCTTTAAAGGAAATCCAGGACCTTCAGCATAAACTCCTGGATATCCTGCAGCCCAGGCGCTCCAGTCGGGATGCACTTCCAGTAAATTAAGCTATATGAGAACCAGCAGGGGCTGTGTTGCTGTGGCTTGAAGAGCACCGCAGGGCCAGATGGCATGAGCCCCCGGCTATGTAGCAGTGAATCATGGCCTGGCCTGGCCAGCTCTGTGCATCTCTCACACTGTTGTCATCATGATATTTATCCGAAAGGTGGCACACAATAGAGCACTGGAAAACTAAAAAACTCACTGGTATATATTGTTGCATGCAGAGCCATCCCTTAGGTAGGGGAAATTGGGGCGACTGCTCCGGACCCTGTGCTTTGGGGGGCCACATGGGCCAGTGTGATTGGCCGGCATGTTTTCCCTGGGGTTACGCTTCAGAAGAATACATTTCAAAGGTTTACTGGACTATAAAGAGAGGGGAAGAGAACCCCTTAGATATTCTTCACCTGAGGAGCCAAAACCAAGCACTTTGGGCTCTGCGTTAGGATCCTGGCTAAGGACTGTGCCCCGATCCCCAAGAAGGCAGAGAAGCAATATTTAGTTGCAGCTAAGGAAGCAGAGTTCTTGTTCACCCACCTTGCCCTGAACTCCTTACAGGTCCAGGCAGCCACTGAATGATCCAGGCAACAGCACCCAAGGGCCCCCCTGCAGATAGGGAGGCCAAGCATCTTGACCTTATGGGGTGGAAGGTGTTTACATATACCACCACTGCAGTGTCAAATCTCAGACTATCAGGCCCTTCACGCCAAATACAATTTCTTGAATTACTCTAAGTTCCTGGACTTCAGGAACACGTTGCCTCAGGAGGACAAGGCTCAGTATCAGGCCCTTATTGATGAGGGCAAACTAGTGGCCAGAACCTCTTTACAAGCTGCAGTCGATGCAGCTGATATGGCATCAACTTCCACCGCAACCACAGTGAGAATATATACGTTATTTTCAGTAACAAACCAAAACAAACCCACCTGTAAGGAGGGTAAGACCAAACAAGGGGTGTTTCAACACCAAAGGAGAATTTTTCAGAAAGTTATGAGCAACTGAAAACAAATTGTGTATTGGACCGTCATAAGTAAGGCCCTACTTAATTTACAATATTGTGGAAACTGTGGATCCCGTAATATTAGATTTCCACTGCAATTTTTATTTTAATTAGCTCACTTTGCATAGTCCATAAAATTGCATACATTTTGAGGTTTGCAACACACACTTCTTTCTTCATTAGTACAGTAGAAGTCCATTTATCCAAGCTGATAGTGGGTGGGGCTTGTGCTGTCAGCTCCGGGTGGCTGGGGCTCCATTTATTACTTTCCATGATTTTCCATGTCTTGTCCACAACTCAGCCACAATTATTTGACAATCATACCGCAATTCAAGTAGGGCCTTAGTCATAAGCAAAATTAATATTAATTTAGCAACTGCATGCGCTATGATATTAAGAGCCAAAGCTGCTTATCTTTGGAAATGTTTATCAATTATTTTACCTTGTGGGGGATTATACTATGATTCCCCTCCCCCCCAAAAGTGTAAAAGCCTATTCATTCCATTGCAGCAGAATTATTAATTCTTTATTTCTCCAATCCCTAAAATGACCTTTGAAAACAAATTACTTTGGAACTTCATTACTTTTGGGATATAAATTAAAAAGCACTTAGCCTCTGGCATTATTAGAACATTTGCATTACACGGGATTCCAAAGCAGCAAGCACGCTGATAAATGACCCAGGAATTTCTACAAAACATTAGAAAGGTTTGCAGTATCGGCTCCTCCTTTTCCATGTGTAAAGAAAAATTGATTTTCTTAATTTTTCATACAACACACAGACATGATTTTCTGCGCACACTGCCAAAAAAAAAAAAAAAAGTTCAACATGAAACTACTCCTTCCAGCACATAAATGACATGAAAGAACAACTTACTAATGTAGATTTTGTGCTATAGGATAACACTCAGGATACACTAGGCAACATCCCAATCCTAAAGTATTCAGAGAATGCGAACAAAGGGCAGGCTGTCTCTAAAATGAGCAGAGCATCCATTCACAAACTGCAAAATTTAGAAATGTGAGGTGCAAGACCAGGTCTTCAACACAGACCTGTGTGCTGTTATGAAAAGCCTGTCCAATGTATTTGGCAGATCTACATGAACAGCAATTTTCTTCCCTGGGTAGTTCACTTTAAAACTAATATTTTTGCTGAAATAACAAATAAGAGTTCTACCCTTACATAAGACTGATTACTTCAAATCCCTCAAATTGTGGTTTTGATCCAAACAGTCGTTCTTGGGAAATGGTAGGTTGGGGCTACACCCCAGTTTCCTGTGTACGGTCTTAGCTAGCTCTTCTTAGCTTAATAACAAAAGCAATTATTTTCTCCTTCTGCCAGTCCCACTGAATCAATATAGCTGCAAAAGAACATGCTGCATATCATTCTGTGCGTCATCTGCAAAGTTGCCTGCTTTGATTGCGAAATCACCGTTGTTGATGTAAGAAACAGAAAGCCATCACAGCATGATTTTCAGATCCTAGATTGAGTTTGAAGTGCCAGCAGTTATGGAAATCTTGTTTTGACTGGTAAACTGCGTGAATCGGATACAGAGCATGTGTGGAACATCAAAACATAATTTTCACAGTATCACTTTTCTCCCAGTGACCAAATTTTAGGCTAATGAATAGATTTGCCTTTGTGCATTCCCTGCACTTGGCATTATTCAGATTGAAATTGCTCCTATAGGAGCCAGTGAGAATATACTGGAGATAACAGGTCTGGCTTTCTTCTTTTAAGAATAAACTCAGAGTTTGTCAGAGCTACTGAAACTTTGCCAGAAAAGAAAATGGACAGGTTTTATTAGACCCATAGTGAGCTAGATTTATCTTGTTAAAGACCCTTTCCTTGTTAAATAAGACCCTTTAAGGGACACTTCCTTTAGGGGGATATAACCCTAGCCTACGAGCACTACCACCATGCAAAATAATGTCAATCTCACAGTAATCCTAGAACTGATTTTTATATCTGACCCATGAAAACTCCTGAAATGAGAGCTTAATGTACTTTTAAACAGAAA
This sequence comes from Terrapene triunguis, assembly GCF_002925995.2. Lineage (NCBI taxonomy): Eukaryota > Metazoa > Chordata > Testudines > Emydidae > Terrapene > Terrapene triunguis. The sequence continues at coordinate 1,253,336 of NW_020664498.1, read as the reverse complement.
CCCATTTAAACAGATAGAGAACATGCAAGGAGGTGGAGGTAAATCTTATATATATTTTTTTTCTTGCAAGTTACAGACTCCAGAGAGAGATTACAGAAAACAGCTTGGAGGAAATACGTAGAAACATACATAAAATGCAAACACATATTTGTGTTCTTCTAGTGAGAACCTGTGTGAGTCTTCTAATTTGCAAAGGAAAACGAGGTGCTGTGTGAGCTGCTTTTCCACAAGGGTTACTTTGCAAATCAGATTTGAGAATCTGTATTCTGAAGCCTGAATTCTGTCTATAAATGAAATTGTATCTGTCCTGTTAATATTCCTGAAGTTTCATTTGGATGTAGTATTCTTCTCTGTCTGTCACTAACTGTTGCATACAGTTGTAAAAAACTGATTAAAATAGCTGCCAGTTTGTAACCCAAAGTGGCTGCATTTCATTGCTAGGAGAAATATTTTCTAAATATAGCGGGTGTGAAATTTGTAAAGCAATTTGGAATTAAATCTGCTTTATAAAACTAAAGTTACATTATGTGAGTAATAAGCTTTATGCTCTGTAAACATAAGAATATTCATTAGTAGTACACATATTAGTATACTATATATGCAGCTGTACTTACTATCTTCCCAAACAATGGCAACCTCAAATAACCAAGTCCAGATTAGTGAGCCAGTGAATACCTTTGGAAGTGGCTTCATGAGATAACACAGGCACATGATTGAAGCATCAGTGATTTATAGTATGGTCCATAGTTTGCGACTGGTGTCCACAGTTACGTTGTGTATTATCTCCTATTTTCCAGAGGTGGAAGAGATGAGACAGCATCTGCCATTCAATGTTCTGAAATGGTTCAAAGTGAGTCATTGTTTCTGGGGCAGGTTGAAGCCTGGAAGTTTTTTTGTGGGGTCAGCAATCGGGTGTTTGTTTGAGACATTACCATTATCCCAGAATTCTCTCCAGTGTGCTTCAGGATTGAATGAGGCTGCCTCAAGAGTTTTAGCCCGATCCCAAATAGGTTTGTGAGATTTCAGGCATGTCTTTGGAAGGTTCTGGAGGTCCTCATGAATTGGTAAGTCCTAGTTGGCCATGGTTTGATTGTATGCACCAGCTGTGTGTGTGGGTGTGGGTGCGCGCGCGCGTGTCCAGATTTTGGGTGGGGCTATATGTGCCAAAGTGGGCAGTCATTGAAGGAGTGTTGATTTTAATGTTCCAGTTATGATTCTCCTTGCGACATTAAACTACACCTCCAAAGATTTAGTATATGTGAGCTGGTGCGCAATGTTCAGCAATCAAGTATACCAGTGCTAGAGTCGCTGTTCTGTGTGTGTGTGTGTGTGTGTGTGTGCGCGCGCGCGCACATCATCACCCCATTTTGTGTTTGCAAGTGTTTGGATGAACTAGTTCCTGCTTTTATTTTTTTGCATGTCTTTTCCAAATAAGGTTTAAAAGGCCAAGGTTACACCCAGGTACTTCAGATAGGGCTCCTTTCAGACCTGCTGACTGTAAAAGGTGACACTGAGTGGTTCCTTATCAGCTTTGTTGTTTAGGTGAAAGGCTATTACCAAAATTTTGGAGGCATTAGGGTAGAGCTTCCAGTATTAAAAGTATGCCACCATTATCTTGATGTACTGAAAGGATATCACCAATGGTGGCGAGGTCTTTGCCTTATACCACAAGAGCGATGTCGTCGGCATACTTTGCATTGTTCACAGTGGCAGTTAATTCATAGGCATGAATTTTGTATCTTGCAGCTTGCTCGTAGCCTGTTAGTATGAGTTCCTTGTTGAGCAACATTGATGTTATTCACCTTGAGAACTCTTGAAAGATAGTCATGTTTAGCATGTTAGAGAGAGAAGGGGGGTGAGGTAATATCTTTTATGGGACCAAATTTGGTTGGTGAGAGAGACAAGCTTTCGAGCTTGTGCAGCTCAAAAACTTGTCTCTCTCACCAACAGAACTTGGCCCAATAAGATATTATCTTACTCACCTTGTCTCTCTAATATCCTGGGACCAATACGGCTACAACTACGCTGCATATTTGGCATGTGTCCGACCTTCGTATTGAGTTTGTACATACGTAGAACTGGTCCTGCAGTTCTTCAATGAAGTCCCAGACAAGGACTCCTAAGAAATTGATGATATTCATTGTGTTAATCAGTAACACATAACAGGAGCACCATGTGAAGGTTGTTGTCTTGCTCCTTCCTCCCCCCAAATAAAACAAAGCCAATAGTAAAATAATTTAGACCACTATATCAAGTAGAACTTAAATCTGGTCAAGAGTTTTAACTCTCCCTTTCGCCCATTCTTAAATCCATCCCCATCCCACTGCATTATTCTACCATTGAAAAATATCCTGGCATATTAATGATGGTGTTGTGGAGATTTCCATCTTGTGTCGTACTATGGAGCAGTAGTAATAAGAAGGGGAGAGCTAAGACCACTGGACATATCCATATGCCTGTCTTTGACCACTTTCGGCAAGGAACAATAATAGCAGTACTTTTGCACTCTTATAGCACTTTTCATATGAGAATTCACAGTTTTTTACATTATTTAGGCCTCACAACATGCCTGCAAGGCAGTTCAAAGAGAGGGACACGTAGCTTCATGCAGTCATCTCTGGTGTGGAATACTGCAGTTGTTTAACAGTTCACGATAGGTTATGAAAAGCAATAGCATATCCAGTTTGGATGGCAGGAGGAATTTAGGCAGGCTGAATGTAATTACCAGAATGGGCTGTTGGTCAAAACACTGGAGTTATGCAACTCTGCTTATCAAAAGTGTTGTGGGATTGCTGACCACAGATGGTCAGGACCTTGGTTTCTCATCTCATCTGACAGATGTCACTTCCCATGCCACCCTGACCACAAACACTATGCTGAGGTATTCATTAAACATCGATAGAGGGAGAAGTGATACCTCATGACTCACAGCACTTCTTTCATCGTCTAGGTGTTCTTGGAGGTTTTCTATTCAAATAATGGCTCAGCTCAACCTTGCTTAGCCGGTGTGACCTGATGGAGTCATAACCAAGGTGGTATGACTGTACTAAAGTGACAGAAATATTGTTAGACATAAAATTCTTTGATAACTCTGGTCATGCTGTATCTGAAATTCCAGGTTTTCATTTGTATCCTTTCTGTAACCTGAGGCTCTCTATATACTCTAAAGAGAAGCATTACTCAAAAATGGTTGTATTAAAATGTCCAAAGGAACAATGCTTTGGGCCACTTATTTGTGGTTGTGATATTGCATATGCTCAGTCATTTTACAATGCAAAATAACCTTCTGAGTTCCATTTCTCCTTGAAAAAATCTTTGAAGCAAAGCTCTTGACGTTTTTCAGATCATTTTAAGAATAGGAAAGCTGTTGTCAGTTTTGTGATATGGAAACCCATTTTAGCTCATCAAACGTGTAATTAAAAAATGTAATTAAAAACAAAAAGGACAAGAACCATACGTTTGGATGAGGTCAGGTTTCCAAAACAGAATGCCTCAGATGGCAGAAACAACAAAGTTAGGCTAATGTGTTTGCAAGGTATCTGCTGCTAAATTGACTTCATGCCTGTCTAGGCTCTTTCTGTTTAATACAGAGAAGTACAGAATCGAAAATCAACATGTGACACTTCAAAGATCAGATTTCAGATCAGATCAGGATCACAGTAATTACAGATAGAAGATCACATCTATACCCATGAAAGGACAGGAGACAGCCTGCAGACCCCTAAGGATGGCACACACCTACTTGCTTCTAAGGCTTCTGTGGAGAAATTCTGATCCCATCCTGTCCTCTCCCTACATTCATTAGACAAATATTTTTATGTATTTCAAATGGTGAACTGTGTTCAGCTAAGTTCAGGATCTCTCTCAGGGGTGTGTGTCATGGCCACCATTCTGACATCCTTGGATGACTAGATAGGAAGATTTTCCTCATGCTCATTCAGTGCCAGTCTTTAACTGTCTGCAGGGGTCGCTCCTGAGCTCTGACTTCAGTGTGTTACATAGAGGTAAGCCCTGCTTTGTGCTGGTGCAGCTCATCTACATTTGGGGTTTGCACTTCGGGTAGCTACATCTATGTAGTTACATCATTGGAAGTTTGCTTAGTGTATACGCAATATCAGACACTTGCTCCGGGGGTGAGGAGTGGGGGGCTGAAGGTCCTTATTGGCACTCTGCTCCTTGCTGGTCCAGGTAGTGAGGTGCTGAGGTCGACAAAGGACTTCATATCTCCCCCCTGGCATTTTTGAGTTTTACCACAGGATTCCCATAGCTAGCTTCAGTGCCACAGACTTGAGACGTGTGATCATCCATTTTTCTCTCTTTTTAAATTTTATTTAATACACTTTTTATAATACTCCAACCACCTGTGAAACAGCTCTGCTTGTGAAGTAGTATTAGAGTTCATGTTTTCTGTAGACTGCTGCCACTCACATGATCAGGCTGAACTTATAAGCAGG
>NW_020664498.1:1216357-1243882 GCF_002925995.2 Terrapene triunguis | reverse complement strand
AATAGAAAGAGGGCCCCAGCATGGACTGATCGGGAAGTCTTGGATCTCATCGCAGTGTGGGGCGATGAGTCCGTGCTTTCAGAGCTGCGCTCCAAAAGAAGGAATGCTAAGATCTACGAGAAGATCTCCAAAGCCATGGCAGAGAGAGGCTACAGCCGGGATGCAACGCAGTGCCGCGTGAAAATCAAGGAGCTGAGACAAGGCTACAAGAAGACCAAAGAGGCAAACGGACGCTCCGGATCCCAGCCCCACAGATCCCGTTTCTACGAGGCACTGCATTCCATCCTTGCTGCGGCCGCCACCACTACCCCACCACTGACCGTGGACTCTGAGGATGGGATATTGTCCACGGCCGGTTCCTCGGACATGTTAGCGTACGGGGAAGATGAGGAAGGAGATGAGGAGGACGAGGCAGTCGACAGCGCTGGCACCGCTGATTTCCCCGACAGCCAGGAGCTCTTCATCACCCTTACAGAGATCCCCTACCAACCCTCCCCAGCATGTAACCTGGACACAGATTCAGGCGAAGGATCAAGCGGTAAGTGCTTTAAACATATTAACCTTTATTTTTTACAAAACTTGAATATTAATACTAAGAACAATCTGTGAATCATGATTTCTTCCCCCTGGGCGCTTAAGTAATCAGTAACAACTATTTAAAAAAAAATCAAACAGTGTCCGGTTGTGCATGATTGTGCTGCCCAAGCTGCTCCACTCTTTAGTGCCTGCTACTGCAGCTATATTAGAATCCTGTCTATATGTCCGGGGATAGAGCAGTAGTCCTCCACGGACATCTCCACAAAGCTCTGCTGCAGGTAATGGGATAGCCTGTTCATCAGGTTCCTGGGGAGAGCGGCTTTACTTGGTCCTCCGAAGTAGGAGACGTTCCCGCGCCAGGAGACAAGCAGGTACTCCGGTATCATTGCCTTGCATAGCATGGCGGCAAAGGGCCCCGGTCTCTGCAGGCTTTCTCGAAGCATCCGTTGGATCTCGGTGTCCGGGATCCTCATGAGAGTTATGTCGCTCATGATGACCTGCTTTGAATTAGGTAGGGGACTGTTAGTATTGGGACTGCTTGCAACAAGTTCCTTTACAGAACTGTGACCGCTGGTTTACAGCCACGCGGTGGGGGCGGGAGAGGGGCAGCATACAGGGATCTTTCCCTGGCTCATCCGCGAGGGGGTGGGACAGGGCCAGAGTTCCTGCTTGGCCGATTGCTGGCAGCACAGACTGGCAGTGCTTTCAATGTGAAAGGAGGCCAGTGGTACTCCTACAGTTTTAAGCAGCCACAAGTCTACGGCTTACCATGTTTGCCTGCTACAGAGAGTACCGTGTCCTGCCCCACTTCCCAGATCGGCAGTGCAAAAGCCCAGGCACTGAAGGCGAGGTTCGAAAATTCGACCTTGTCCTGAGTGCGCATGTGATAGGTGTGGTTCATGGTCTTGTTCACAGAGAAAAAATATGTTCTTGATTCACAACCACATTTATCTTTCGGAGGAATTCACTGCCTTTTCCTCATTCCCACAGCCACATCTGCAACTGTCTCCCAACCCAGCTTGGCATCACACTCCCAGAGGCTAGCGCACATTAGGCGGAGAAAGAAGAAGACGCGAGAGGACATGTTCTCAGAACTAATGGGCTGCTCCTGAGCCCAGGCAGCACAGCAGAACCAGTGGAGGGAGAATTTGTCACAAATGCACCGGACACACATGGAACGTGAGGAGAGGTGGCGGGCAGGAAGACCAGCAGGCGACTCAAACGCTGCTTGGACTTCTGAGGGAGCAAACGGACACGCTCCGGCGCCTTGTTGATGTTCTGCAGGAACGGAGGCAGGAGGACAGAGCCCCGCTGCAGTCTATCGGGAACCGCAGTCCCCCGCCACCAAGTCCCATACCCCCCTCTCCCAAAGTCCAAAGAAGGAGGGGTGGCAGAGTCCGTGAAAACTCTCACTCCACCCCTGCAGACTGCTCAAGCACCAGAAGGCTGTCATTCCCCAAAATTTGAAAAGTCCTTTCCTGCCCGCCTCACCCAAGCCCCCGTCCAACTTTCACCCCCCAGTTTCCTGTCTGGTTGTTAATAAAAAATATGTTTCTGTTCATTACTGTTTCACTCAGGTTCTTTTGAGGGAGAGTCTGTCTGGAGGGGGGGAAGGGGATTGGTAATTGGACAGGACAGTCACCTTTAGCAGAGTACAGAGGCGGGGGCAGGTCCAGCATCAGGACACATACACAGTGCAGTCACTAGTGACCCTGGTCAGTCTGGGAGGTGGTTTTCATCTCCTGGGGGGGGGGTTGCTCTGTGACTTTGTGGCGGGGGAGGGCAGTTACAGATCTTATGCTGCAGTCCTTATCCTGGATCACAGAGCCACGCAGCAGGGGATCTGTAACCCTCCTCCCCCAGGCAGAAACTCACATAGCTGACACATACACGCAGTTCCGCCCAGGAGTGATGGCAGGCTCCGTTGAAATAACCAGTGCACCACTGCGGAGCCTGTCATTCCTGGAGTTTAGAAGCATCATTTGCATCAGAACACTAAACCCGCCCCCCGCCACAGTCTGCGTCCACGGTTTAAAACATTCCCGCGAAAACAGTAATAAAGACAACGGTGTTCATTGACAAAATAGAACTGATTTTATTTTTTGGGAAGGGGGTGAAGGGGGTATGTAACTGGAGGTTCAGCTTCTGTGTCCACAAACTTAACAGTCACTGGTTACCCTGCTCAGTCTGGAACCTTGCTTTCAAAGCCTCCCAGATGCACTCCACCACCATTCTGCACTTGCTCAGACGGTAGTTGAACAGTTCTTTTTCTGTGTCCAGGGTGCCAGTATAGGGCTTCATGAGCCAGGGCATTAGCGGGTAGGCTGGGTCCCCGAGGATCACTGTAGGCATCTCCACATCCCCAAGAGTTATTTTGGGGTCCGGGAAGTAAATACCTTCCTGCAGCCGTCTAAACAGACCAGAGTTCCTGAACACGCGAGCGTCATGAACCTTGCCCGGCCATCCGACGTTGATGTTGGTAAAACGTCCCCTATGGTCCACCAGTGCTTGCAGCACCATTGAAAAGTAGCCCTTTCTGTTAATGTACTGGCTGGCCTGGTGGTCCGGTCCCAGGATAGGGATGTGAGTCCCATCTATAGCCCCACCGCATTTTGGGAATCACATCGCGGCGAAACCATCTATGATGACCTGGCCGTTTCCCAGGGTCACTACCTTTGAGAGCAGTACCTTAACGATTGCGTTGGCTACTTGCATCACAACAACCCCCACGGTAGATTTGCCTACATCAAAGTGGTTCGCGACTGACCGGTAGCTGTCCGGCGTTGCAAGCTTCCAGAGGGCTATGGCCACTCGCTTCTGGACAGTCAGGGCTGCTCGCATCCGGGTGTCCTTGCGCTTCAGGGCAGGGGACAGCAACTCACAAAGTTCGAGGAAAGTCCCCTTTCACATGCGAAAGTTTCGCAGCCACTGGGATTCGTCCCAGACCTGCAGCACTATGAGGTCCCACCAGTCCGTGCTTGTTTCCCGGGCCCAGAATCGCCGTTCCACAATATCCACATGACCCATTGCCACCGTGATGTCCTGAGCGCTGGGTCTCGTGGTTTCTGACAGCTCTGTGCTACTCTCCGACTTCAGGCTCTCACGGCGGTGCCGTAGCCTCCTCGCCCGATTTCTCTGCATCTGCCTCAGGGAAAGGTGTATGATAAGCTGTGAGGTGTTGAGAACGGCCACAACTGCAGCGATGGTTGCAGTGGGATCCATGCTCGCAGTGCTGTGGCGTCCGCGCTGTCACTGATCAGAAAAGTGCGCGAACTGATTTCCCGCCGGCGCTTTCAGGGAGGGAGGGAGGTCGGTAGTGACGGACGGATGACGACAGTTACCCAAAAGCACCCTCTACACATTTTTTTACCCAGAAGGCATTGGGGGCTCGACCCAGAATTCCAATGGGCAGCGGGGACTACGGGAACTGTGGGATAGCTGCCCACAGTGCACCGCTTCCAATGTCGACGCTTGCCCCGTTAGTGTGGACTCACAAAGTCGAATTACTGTCCTTAGTGTGGACACACACGTTCGACTTTGCAATATCGATTCCACATATTCGATTTAAGTAAAATCGAACTACTCTCGTAGTGTAGACATACCCTTAGTCTCTAAGGTGCCACAAGTACTCCTGTTATTTTTGCGGATACAGACTAACACGGCTGCTACTCTGAAACCAGTAGAAAACGGCTACTTTGTCAAAATGGAGATTTCCACAGGAAATGTCCATTTTTGATTACATATGCTGGATTGTTGTTGGAAAAAATATTTTTTTAATGAAATTTCTTATGTGGGGGGAAAAGCATTTCTGGACCAATTCTATTATTTAGATGTCCATAGATTCAGATTGCTTCACACCTTCCCTTATTTACAGACTCCTACTTACAGAAATTACTTTATACGTAACTTTTGGATTGGGCCCGGACAAGTCAATATGACTGGTGGGGGGAGGGATAGCTCAATGGTTTGAACATTGGCCTGCTAAACCCAGGGTTGTGAGTTCAATCTTTGAGGGGGCCACTTAGGGATCTGGGGCAAAAATCAGTACTTGGTCCTGCTAATGAAAGCAGGGGGCTGGACTCGATGACCTTTCAAGGTCCCTTCCAGTTCTATGAGATAAGTATATCTCAATATATTATTATTATTATATTATTTATTATTATAGATCAAGATCATGTCATGTATAGAAGAATATTTACTATAATTAGTTAAATAAATTAATTAAATAAATAAAATAAAAAATTATTGCAATTAATGAGCATAACAGATTGTGCCTTGTCTGTATTTAGGCTTAAACTGACCCTGACTTTCTGATATGACTAATAAAGTTACCTTAATCATAGACTGTGTGTCATGGGTCAGGGTCTGTGATTGTGTGTCTCCTGAATTAATGTAGAGAACTTTTTCCATAATTAGCAAGACGTTGGTTGGAAGTCCTTACTTGGCCTTTGGCCAGCAGCATCTGTGTCCATAAGTCCATATTTTAAACAGAACCAAGCGTAAAAATGTCAATGAATTTTGCAAGTAAACACACTTTACTCTAGTTTCATTGATGAGCAGATGTATCTGCTTTCATTCCTATCCAGTTTCAAAATATTAAGCTTGCAGATAATGTGCCAGTCAAAACAGCATTTTAATAAAGGCAGGGAGGCAGGTTCCCTTTCTTATCTCAATGAAGTGAGCCACACTTTAAATTAGCTAGTGTGTGATGTTAGAGTAGATGGTGCCTAAATGAGTTTCAATTATGTTTGCATAATAACAGGAGATCCCTCTCAGGAGCCTTTAACAAGATTAAAAAATGAGCTTCCAGTTTGCTTTTTCCAGTTCTCCTTCATGACATGTACCTGACGGTATGAATGGGCAAATAGATTAATATTTGGATTCTGGTGATACTCAGTTTAGGGGGTGCAAACATCTGGAGCCTTCCAAATGTGAGTATCCTCCAACTCCAAATATGAGTCTGACAGCCTTCTGCCCCAAAAGGGCTTGAGCCATCTCGGGGTCTTGTTAATGTCTCCAGGTCCCTGATCCTGTGAAGACTTTTGCATGAGCTTAACTTTATGCAGGTGAGTCGTCCCACTGCATCAACTTTTTGCAAGCTCTAGACCTTGAATCTTAACAAAGACACCAATACTAACAACTGTACTGTTACATGTAGGGGGTCTGAAGATTATTTTACTGAGTTCAAAATGTTTAATGATTTATCAAAAAATAAACAGGCCTTTTCTCCTAAATTATAATTCTCTTCCTATCTAAAATTTTACTTTATATCTCTGCAACTAACACAGATAAACTGGATGTAAAAGGGCTAGCTGCGGTGTTCCAGACCTGTATATTATTGTGTTGATTATTCCAAATTTAATCTAATTTATTTGTCATGAAGATCACTGGTGCTCAATTTTGAGATTAGAAGTGTTAAAGAAAATGGGAGGGGAAACCACCTGATGCAGTTGCATAAATCTTAGTTTCCAAATTAACATCAACAAAAATCTATCCATAAACTGCAGCATTATCTGTAGTAATACTCTCTTAATAAAGAAATCTGATTCTTTATTGTTAATTAGGAAAAGTAGATACTGGAAAACAATTTGGAATAAGAAGATTCATGTGATAGAACTGACTACTTACCACAGAATGGTACATTTCATTACCATTTATAGGTTATTGTGTATCTTGGTTTCTAACTCAGTTCTGTACCATTGCTTTTTTGAGAGCCAGTTCTAGACACAGATAATTGCACACTAATGTGCACTGTCTTTTAATTTAACAAGTGGCTTTGATCCTGAGACAAGGAAGGAAAAAGAATATTTTATTTCTTGGGTTGTAAGCTACTGGGAGCACGGATTGTCTCTCATGGCACCTGGTGCAATAGAGCTTCAGTTGTGGCTGGGGACCTTTTGGTACTGTTGCAATACAAATAAATAAAACTGCCTACACCTTACTTAAGTTCTTCTTTCAGCTTGTATGATATATGTTTGGATAATACTTTATATAGCACCTTTTATTATAGATCCTGTTTATCCAGAAGGTATCCCAAGATATTTCCCAGACAGTATACAGTGCTACTGAAGTGCAGCCACCTCTGGGGTGGCAGCTGACTAGAACATAGCATGTTGCATAGCAGTGAGGTGGGAGGATTTTGTTAATCATGAAGATCAAGACAGTGCTCTTAAGAACAATGCATTGTGCTTGTTAATGTCTGTACAACAGTGTTTAAGATCTGGTCTGATAGTTCCTAAACACAATAAAACATGTCATGCTTAAGTGTATATAAAAGTTCTACTGTTTGTTTTTGTTTGTATTAAGCTTTGCCTCTCCAGGGGAACGAACAGATAACAGATGCAAAAGTGCAGGTTTCTGTGCTTGCTTGAAAAGCTCTTGGAGAACAATGCCACATACCCCTGTATATGCTATGGATGTCACAACAGCAGACAGTCGTTTGCCATTTGTGTCAATAAGCAGGTTAATGTGACTTTGAAAGGAGCCAGAAGTAACCCCCACTGAAGCTTTCTCTTTCCCTTCACAGGTTGTTAGTCGAGTGGCAGCACAGCAAGGATTTGACTTGGATCTTGGATACAGGCTACTGGCCGTATGTGCAGCCAACAGGGACAAATTCACTCCAAAATCAGCTGGTAGGAAAAGGCTATTTCCATTTATCAATGGTTCTTTGAGGGTCAGATTCTGAACAAGTATCACCAAGTATCTTGCTCCACCATAGCCACTGAATGTGCTGGCCATGAACCAGGGATACCTGATGCTGGGAACCCCTGCATTCTCTCCAAAAAGTGTCACTTGCTGCCCCGGTGCTCCTCCTAGATAGTGTTACTTCCAGAAACAAGGTCCCTAATATTCTGTAACCCTGAGATGGAAAAAAAGACCTAAGGAGAAACTATACACCCAATCCCACCATTTTAGTGAACTCTTAATCTCTCGCATTGCCTTTCCATAATGTGTCTATTTGTCTCACTCCTTCAAATTCCTCCTACAATCCTAACTCTATCTAGTGTGGACTTTTTGTTGTGTGGGCCATAGGTGTCTGTATAAAAAGTGACAAAGAGTCCTGTGGCACCTTATAGACTAACAGAAGTATTGGAGCATAAGCATCTAACGAAGTGGGTATTCACCCACGAAAGCTTATGCTTCAATACTTCTGTTAGTCTATAAGGTGCAACAGGACTCTTTGTCGCTTTTTACAGATCCAGACTAATACAGCTACCCCTCTGATGTATAAAGAGTACCACTTGTTCTTGTAATTCTTGCTGTTGGTAGTATTCTCACCTATTCTTAACCTGTGTAATACCATGCAACCACCATTCCAATAGTCTGGCAAACAATGCATTCTCCTCCATTGTACCACAGCTTGCTACCAAAGTAGCAATAATGGACCCTCGACATGTCACTGTTGTGTGGGAAAGATGAAGAATCCATTGTTTTGTGTCTTTTTGTCGCACTTGCTTACATTTATTTACTGTGCTTAATTTTCACCTATTCTCTTAGGTGACGAATGTCAATATAACACGCATAATCTAGGAAAATGAGCAGATAACTGCACGTTTTCAGAATTGGACATACTTAATTGTATTGCCTTCATGCTTAGTATTGACTGCCATGCCACCACAGTCACAACCTTAGCAAATGTCACCTCCTTCCAAGACAATAATTCTTATAGTGAACTGATTGGATCATACTGCTGTTTCTTATTGGTGCCAAACTTCCATTCATGGGTAACTTTTGCCTTCAGTGTTCAAGGCAGTTCCTTATCAAATAGTGGGTCATGCCTTATGTCATACTCATTGACTTCACAGATTTGTCTTTTGTATGATTACCAGATTATTAATTTTGCTAAATGTCCAATAAATTGTCCATGATTTTTACTCCTCTAAGCACCTCCATGAAATACTTATTGGCTCTCAAAATGTTCTATCCAATGTATTAGGCATGATCTCCCATTTGTGAATTATCTCCAGTGATAGCTATCTGTTCTTTCCCTGATTAATCTTATCAGAGGCTTTTTAAGTCCACCTTTGTGTGCATTAAGATTCCTCTATTTCTAAATATGTTTAAAATAGACTTACTAAAGGTGCCGTGTCATTTCTTTTGCCACTTTTTCTTGACATGTATCCCATCACAGTGCTGGCAGAGGGAAGGTTGTCAGTCTTCAGACATTTTCATTTCTTGATTCACTTTTCTGGCGTAGTCTTGACAACCTCCAGTTTTTCATTCCTTCTAGGGAAATGTTATGTCTGTGTTTAGCTGCTGCAAATAATTATTTTTTAGTCATATCTGTCTTCACTCAGTGCATTTCCCTTGCAACCCCAGAAAGGTACTGCTGTCTCTGTCATTAGCTGCTTGTATCTTTATGTATTTGGGAATAAAAATCTTTAATTTTTAGCTTAACATATGATAGTAAGAATCTTCTCACTCTCCTCCTTTGCTTACCATTTCCTCCTCATGTACATAGCCTCATCCTTTAATTCCAATGACCTTAAGTATTTGCTTTCACCCGTGCCTGTGTTTTGTCTTGTCTACCTGTGTTTCACCAATAATCTTTGCATTTCCTTTTCCATTAACATCAACTTTTCACAATCACCTTTATTACCAAATTTGCTAGAGTAGGAGCATAACCATGGGCATCTATTAATGAATCTGTGAAAATTCACATCAGTAGACGCAGTCCTTGCCCGCCCAGAAGGGCTTATGTTCACAAGGCAGACATGTGAGCGCTACTACAATAAGTGGGGAAATTGGAAGATGGGCAGACCCGGGTTACAAAAGTATGGTCACTCCTAATCATTCTGACAGGAGGGGGTTCATAGTAAATTCCAAATATCCCCACTGTTTTATGGTCTGTTAAGCCACAATGATTCTACTCCCTCATGAAACCTCCTCTAAGATCTTCTGTCAGTTATTTCTTGACACTACCTTTTCTCCTTCAGCATTTTCTCTGGATCTTTCTAAGTACGCTATATTCCTCAGTATTTATAGCTCCCTTCATGACTCACTTAAGTTATTATGTCAAGAATTCTTGCATGTGTAGTTTCTGAATAATATTTTCTTTTTCCCTGGCCTGGCTTGTTGATTTTGTATAGGACACCTTCAAAACTTTATCTGAATGACCCCCCCCCTTCCTACTCCCAATATGTGCTGATGTATATCCCGTGTGATTTTTTTTTTAATCCAATCATTTTTTGGAGTATTTTCTTTCTCTGGACTTGAGGAATGTGCAAGGGTTTGAGTCCATTCCTACAAGTTACACTTTAATGTTATTAAGGAAAGGTACTTCTATAAATGCTGTTTTTCCATATTGTCCACCTCTTTGAGATAAGCAAAGTGTGAGATAAGCAAAATTTCATTAAAGAGAGGTAACCAGAAATTTTTGTAAACCCCTCTCCAGCCCATAATTTCTAGATTACTTATTTGGTCTAAAATGAATATGACCCTCATTTTTTATGTGTAAAAGTCCAAAAATATGAGATGCAGTGATTCTTAAATGGTTCGTTATGTATCCCCTATCTAGTGTTTCTATATGTGTTACATACAAATCATCAGGAAAGTCAAGTGTTGCCTTAAAAAAGAAAATTGTTCCCATTAGTAGTAATTTATTGCCAACATGTTTTTTATAAGTTAAAATGGCTTATTTGAATCTTTTTTTAAATGAGGTTCTAGTTAGAAAAGTGTTAAAATTGCCCTTACTCAACATATTTGCTGCGTGTGTATCCCCCAAATCATACCTGCTAACGTTACTGAAAACCTCTTTTGTGTGAGTGTGAAAGAGTATTGTCATACAGGACATACATATCTCGGCGATCAAGCTGGAGTGTATTCTGACTCATGCATCAGTGGCCAAGTTGTAAGCTAAATTCTAATGTCAGAATCTTTGTTCCTGGGATGATGTTTGGGGTGTGTGTGGGGGGGGGGGAGACATAGCTTGATTTTCAGTTCTCAGATTTAGTTTGCAGAGCTGGTAATTAGAATAAACATCTTTTTTTACTTTTAAACTGAGCAGAATTAATCTGGATATAATTGAGAGACTAAATATGGTACCCTAGAATGGCCTTTTCACAGAGGCATTTTCTTGCATTTGCAATCCAATGTCTTGAGAGCTGAAGATCTGCTTTTTATTATTATGCAGATTTTGAACTTTTTTCCCTTATGTCATTCCCCTTTGTAGAAACAGTATTTTTCCCCCCATGAGTTAGAATTGCTTTACTAGGATCAGTCACTTTGTTATGGTTAAAGGGGCTGGTATTGGCACTTCCTGTCAGTTAGGAAAGTATTTCCACTTCGAGGAGCGTCTTCTTTACAGTTTACACTGAGTACTTCATATAGTATGGTGAGACTCCAAATGACTTCACTGCAAAATTTTGGAGAGCAAACTTATCACATGCAAATTCTTAACAATCTAAATTGATCCATCCATTTGTTGTAACGCAAAGGGTAATATTTTAACAGTCTTGGGTTTAAGAAAAAGTACGACTGTTAACTATTTGCCCTTCAGTAATGCTTTTCATGTTACGATCCTAAAGCACTTTGCAAGCATTAACTGTGGGACTAGATTTGGAAGGTGTGCAAATCTTCTTTCTGTATTGAATTTGTATTTAGTTTATTTAAGGGTCTGGTTTCCCTGTTCTACTTTGATAGCCCCTTAACAAAGAATGACTAGCAAATCAGAGAGGCAGAATACCTGAGGATCCACAGGAGTTTGTGAAGTAAAGACAAGAGAGCAAATGTTGGGACAAAGCAGTGGAGTGGTTTGTATTGTGCAGGCAACTGAACAGTTGGATTAGCCCATCAGACACACTGCAAGAACGTTGTGTCCCACAAGACCTGGCTATTATCTTTCATTCCTAATGTGAAAAGAAAGTTCCCATTGGCTTCAGTGGGACCAGGATATCACCCCAATGTATAAATGGGCCTTTTTGTGTACCACAATACAAGACTTCTTGCAATACACAAGTCCCTCACTCTTGTAGAAGAAGCGTATAACAATTTACACTAGCATCAAGATCACAATTAAGGCCAGAGTTGGAACTTGTACTGAGACCCTCCACAATATGCTTGAGGGACTTTGAGGAGCCAGCACCATTGCTGTTAGTGCTGCAGCTTTTCTGTGGATGAAGAGAAAATTCATTCTGCTACTTTTCACAAACATTAAATGTGCTTTATAAAGTTCTGTTTCCCCCATGCCCAACCCCACCCTAAAAAAGAGAGAGATTGTTGTTACATTGGCAATAAGACAATATGCATTCAAAAACTGAGAGTGCCAACTGTAAATATCTATCCCATTTTCTTAGAACTATTATATTTTTCTTTTTTTGAGGAGAGGGGCTGGTAAATGGCATACTAAAATAAAATCAATTGCTAAACTACTCATTGAGTTGTATATACTGTAGGGATGAACAAACGACTTTGTGCCAAGTAACAAGTGGCTTCAAATGTCAATCATTTCCCAAGTTTTCTGGAAGCTTGGATTGATCCAGATCAGTGTCATTCACCACCTCCTCTCCTCTCTAAGCCCTGCAGCCAGTATGTCTTTCCTCCCACTACTAACCCCCCTAACATTTTAATTTGGGGCAAATCAGCCCTTAGGTTTCTCTGCTAAGCCCTGAATTGCTGCCCACTGGATTTTAGACCCCCACATCGACTTGTGCCCCAGAGCACTGTGCATATGTGGTGTGCGCTCTGGAGGGTCCAGTCATTGCCAGAGTAATGATGTGAGCAGCATGTAGAGGTCTCCAGACCTGGTGGCGTTTCTGAAATGATAGGGAGGAGGAAGCGGCAGGGGGAAGGACAGAGATGAAGGAAGATGGTTCATTGGGTGTGGTGGAAAGGACACCCAATGAACCTTTGGGGCTGCGTCTTTAAAAGGTGAGTTCTTACATTGCCTTAGCTAATGCATTGCCACTAAAAGGAGGTAAAGTCCTAGTGAAGAGAAGGCAGTTTGTAGTTTTCACATGTGTTTAGCAGTCAGGGTGAAGACTGTGGGAGCCTAGGGTTTATCTTGATCTGCTAACACATGTTAGTAGAAAAACGGCCTTGTCTTCACTAGGATTGTACTTCCATGTTCGTTGCCACATGTTAGCTGCCGTAAGGTGAGAATACATGTTTTTTCCTAGTGAAAACAAAGGCTGTTAGGTTATTGTTGGGGAAAATATCTACCCCAAACCCTTCTAAAGTTCATCCAGTACTGGCACAGCTCCTACGTAGTGTACTTGTGTAGCTTCTTTTCCCATTTTTTTGGCCTAAGCCCTTTGGGCGTGGAGTTGTCAGCTCTTCAGAGCATCAGTTTCCTTCCATTCTTGCTCTGAGTTGCTGAGACTGGGTTTGAAGTGCTCCTTGTAAGTCCTTATTTATTTTACTTAGCTAATCCTTAATTATCCAAGTGGTTAATGTGAATTGTTCTGGAGGGTGCCTAGGGAGACCCGTGTGGCGTGAAAAGTATTAAAAAGTTATTGTGTGGTTTTTCAGTAGTAATAGTGATTTAATGACTTGTGCCTCTTGCCTCTGTTTCTTGGCATTTAACCTGTCATAATGGCTGCACCTCCATTTACTCTTAAAGCCCACGCTGCTGTGTCTGGGCCACTGCCTCTGTAGCAGGTCAAATGCAGCATTTCCCACTGTGACGGGTTGGATCACAGAAACCCCCTTGGGAGTTGCCACCCAATGTACCAAGACTACCCCTGCTCCTGTTTTCCCTGCCAGCTCAGGACTCCAGCACCCTGTCTTGCTGAGCCAGACACTCCCGTCTGCTTCAACACAGACCCAGAGTCTGACTTACTTGCCCCAAAGCTGCAAGTTTACCTGAAAACAGCTCACAGAAGTGTGCTTGTCTTTAGCACTCAGATGCCCAACTCCCAATGGGGTCTAAACCCAAATAAATCCGTTTTACCCTGCATAAAGCTTATGCAGGGCGCAAACCCAGAAATTGTTCGCCCTCTATAACACTGGTAGAGAGATATATAGCACAGTTGTTTGCTCCCCCAGGTATTAATACATACTCTGAGTAAATTACTAAATAAAAAGTGATTTTATTAAATACAGAAAATAGGATTTAAGTGGTTCCAAGTAGTAACAGACAGAACAAAGTAAGTCACCAAGCAAAATAAAATAAAATGCGCAAATCTATGCCTAATCAAACTGAATACAGATAATCTCACCCTCAGAGATGCTTCAGTAAATTTTTTCTCAGACTGGACACCTTCCAGGCCTGGGCACAATTCTTTCCCCGGTACAGCTCTTGTTGCAGCTCAGGTGATAGCTAGGGGATTCTTCATGATGGCTCCTCTCTCCCTCTGTTCCCTTCCACCCCTTTATATATCTTTTGCATAAGGCGGGAACCCTTTGTCCCTCTGGGTTTCCACTCCCCCTCACTGGAAAAGCACCAGGTTAAAGATGGATTCCAGTTCAGGTGACATGATCACATGTCACTGCAAGACTTCATTACTCACTTGCCAGCACACACATATACAGGAAGACTCACAGGTAAACACAGCCATCTGCGGATAATGGTCCTTGTTAATGGGAGTCATCAAGATTCCAAACCAGCATTAATGGCCCACACTTTACATAATTACAATAGGCCCTCAGAGTTACATTTTATATTTCTAGTTTTAGATACAAGAGTGGTGCATTTATACAAATCAGATGATCATACTCAGTAGATTATAAGCTTTGTAATAATACCTTACAAGAGACCTTTTGCATGAAGCATATCCCAGTCACGTTATATTAACTTATTACCATATTTTTCTAAAACTATCCCAGTTACATTATATTGACTTATTATCAAGTTTTTATAAAACCATATAGACTGCACAACGTCACACCCACCCTGAAGACAGATGACACAGCTTTAAAAAATAGATTTATAAGTCTTTTCATGACAGCTGCTCCCAAAACATCAGGGTAAGTTCCATTGACTTGTTGACACCTATAGGGAATGGCCCAGCAGGTTAGCTACATGCTCATTTGCTTCTGAACTAGGGCTACCTGTGTGCCTTTGTGTTTGCCTGTCTTTTCTCTCTTCTTAATGCCTCCTCCCTCAGTGCTGCCTGAATTCTCCTCGTAGCATAGTGCTGATTGGGACCCCTAAAGGTTCCAGAATTTAAATGAAGGCTCTTTGGAGCATGAGCTTTGCTGATTTTGCCCTTCCAATCCAGCATTTTCAGTTGTATAATACATTTTATTTTAAGGCCTATTATGCAAGTAAAATGGAGTTCACAGATCATGGTAGGTTTTATTTTTTATTGATTTATTTATTGGTAAGTCAGGAAGTTAATAATTTGCTAAAAAAAAATTCATAAATACTTTAACAAGCTGCTGAACTTTTCCTTGCTCCCAGAGTAGCTTTTGCTTTTGTCAGTAGGCCAAGCTGGGGCCAGACAAGGGGACGACAGGATGAGATCATACAGGAGCTTTGTCAGAAAAAGACAGTGTTCGATATCTCTGCACTGAGAGAGGCCTGAGGGCAGTATTGTGCAGAGAAAGTACCTCAGCAGTCACTGAGAAACTGCAGCAAATGAATCCTGTGACAGCCTGGATGGGCGGCTAAGTGTTAGACATTTGATAGCAGAGATAGCAACCCTTTCTCTTTGATAGAGTGCTGTGATTGGCTTGTTTTCAACCACAATTGGGTCTGTTTGGTTTTCTTTAATATTGCAGTTAAACAATAACACTACTAAATCTTCTTAATTATGGACTTTATTAAATAAAGTATGAAGCTTCATGTCATTAGGGTTTTGTATATTAAGATTTGTTTGGTTTTGGGGTATCCTTTTAAGACCATAATGGCTTATCATAAGAGTAATTAAGCTGTGCTTTTAGTGGGTCAGATACCAAAGTTATCAGTACAAAGGACCCTGGGATAACCAATTTGTATTGCAGTTAAGTGAATTGGCAAGTCGCAGTTTTAAGACATAGCCTTGACATGATGCTGGAGCCAAAGGGTTTGTCTTGAGTAGGCTAAAAGGTCTTTTTCTTGTTCAGTGTGTTAGCTAATGTGACTTAAAACATTAGCGTGGACAGGGCGAGTTGTATTTTAACACAGGTTATCTAGTCAGAGAACTCTTGGCTCTTCACTACGCTTCCAGCAAACATGTGGATTCTAATCTAGATATACAGTATCCTAAAAGAGAACATTGATCATGGGTGGTTAAGTAAGGGTGGTATTTGCTTTTAGGTCTCACCTTTTGAGTTTGTCTTGTATATATGACACTGGACTGGGTTCAGTTCCCAGCTCTGCCACACACTCACTGTGTGCCCCATGGCAAGTCAGTCAATCTCTCTGTGCCTCAGCTCTCCGTCTGTGAATTAAGGATTAAAATGTCCCCTTTCTCCAGGGCCGCCCAGGGGGGGAACAAGTGGGGCAATTTGCCCTGGGCCTCGCAGGGGCCCCCACGAGAATGTCGGCAGCTCCCCCCCACCTCCGCCTTCCCCCATCCCCTGGCGCCTCAGCATGCCACGTCCAGGAGTGGCCCTGGACAGCGCTGCAGCAGCGTGGCTCGGGCGGGGCCTGAGGTCCTCCCGCTCGGAGCCGCGTGGTAAGGGGGCGGGGCTGTGAGCTCCGGCGGGTCGAACGGCAGGAGCTTCTGGACGCGGCTCGCTGAGGCTCTGGGAGAGGGGGGAGGCGGGGGTAAGCGGCATGGTAAGCCCCTCTGAGCCGGGCATCCCCCCAGCCCTGACCCCCAGCTCCGAGCCCAGCCCCTCTGAGCCGGGCACCCCCCTGGCCCCATTCCCCCCCACAGCCCTGACCCCCAGCTCTGAGCCCAGCCCCTCTGAGCCGGGCACCCCCTGACCCAGAGCCCAGCTCCCCACTCAGCCCTGGGCAACAGTAGCGCCACCCCCAGGCAGCGACAGCCCATTGGCACCAACCATCACCATCACCCAGCGACAGCCCATTATGTAATTGCAAAAGTATACATACCATTAAAGCATTTAATGTTTTTAAATAATGTATTTCGTGTATTTTCAAATTATTAAAAATTAATTTTTGAATGTATTTCACTGGTTATGTTTTACATTTCCAAATGCATGTTACTAGAGTATTGCAACTTTTTTTTATGGAAGGAGCCCCCGAAATTGCTTTGCCCCAGGCCCCCTGAATCCTCTGGGCGGTCTTGCCTTTCTCTCACCCATGGCCTACCTGGTCTGTTGAAATTGAGAGGCCTTTGGGGCAGGGACTGCTTCTAAATCTGTATTTGTGCGGTGCTTAGCACAGAGGGGCCCTGATCACAGGTGGGACCCCTAGGCACTGCTAGTAATAATAATAATAATTCTATGCTGGAGTACAGATCCAAGAAATATAGCTCTATTAAATGTACGAATCTCCTTCTCAACGATTTATAGTGGCTTCCACACAGAAGCAGGTAATTCATGCCTAACTACTTAGTTTTGTAGTCAAATATTAGGAATGGCAGTATACAAAAACCTGTAGGAGAACACTTCAACCTCCCTGGACACACAATAGCAGATTTAAAGGTAGCCATCCTGTAGCAAAAAAACTTCAGGACCAGACTCCAAAGAGAAACTGCTGAACTTCAGTTCATTTGCAAATTTGACTCCATCAGCTCAGGATTAAACAGAGACTGTGAATGGCTAGCCAACTACAAAAGCAGTTTCTCCTCCCTTGGTGTTCATACCTCAACTGCTAGAAGAGGGCCTCATCCTTCCTGATTGAACTAACCTCGTTATCTCTAGACTGATTCCTGCCTGCATATTTATACCTGCCTCCGGAAATTTCTACCACATGCGTCTGACGAAGTGGGTATTCACCCACGAAAGCTTATGCTCCAATACTTCTGTTAGTCTATAAATTGCCACAGGACTCTTTGTCGCTTTTTACAGATCCAGATTAATACGGCTACCTCCCTGATACTTAGTTTAGATTAATGGGCTAGATTCACCAATTCCACATCCCTGCGCAGCCTGGCCCCCTGCACACCAGGGTGATTCACCATGTAGGAGAGCAGCCAGTGTTAATGCTACCTAGGGGGAGACTGTAGCTTGTGTCTGTGTTCCGTGGGCACCCTATCAGCATAGACTATGGAAGGGATACAGTGAATTAGCTCATCCTGTCATTCATTTCCCAATGAGCACAATCCACTTCGGGGCTAGGCTGGAGCTGACAGTGGTTGTGGAAAGATTTCAGCCCCTCTTTATTACTGTATCCTTCCCTCAGTGGAACCTCTACTTCAGTGATGCTGTCCTTGGGTTCTTCTTCGAGTGATTGTTCACATCCATTACACATTAGGTGTGCGCGTGTCGCGTGCACGGACGTCGGAAACTTTTTCCCTCAGCAGCTCCCATCAGGCCGGCATTTCCCCCCAGAGCGGCGCCCCGCTCTAGCGTATATATATCCCTGCGGGCCCGACCCTCCCTCAGTTCCTTCTTACCGTCCGTGACGGCGTTGGAACAACTCTGTCTCTCGCTTGAGAGTGTCCCTTAGCGTTAATAGTTAGTGTTCTTCTTAGCAGTTATCAGTTCTTTAGTAGTAGTTAAGCTCCTTTGTGTTAGGTGTTTGGTCGATCCCAACACCGGCCCTGGGCGGCGGGGCATGCCGCACGCCCAAGGCTTCAAGGCTTGTGCCACGTGCCGCAAGCCTATGCCGATAAGCGATCCCCACGACATGTGCCTCCGTTGCCTGGGGGAAGCGCACCAAAAAGAGCGCTGCAAGATCTGTAAGGCCTTCAAGCCCAGGACTAAGAAAGAGGGGGACTTTTGCCTTAAGCAGCTGCTCATGGAGGCTGCATTACAGCCCTCCACTTCGACGCATCAGGCCGCGGCACCGTCAACTTCGGTGCGGAGTGCCCCGGTGTCGGTTCGTGATCCGGCACCGGCGGGACACCATAAGCCGACGGCACCGACACAGCAAGACCGCCCCCGGCACCGGTCATCTTCGCCGGCAAAATCGAAGGGCCAACCCAAGGTCCGAGGACGCTCCCCACATAAGAGGGCAGCACCCGCGAAGACCTCGAATGCGCCTAAGGGAGTGGTGACCCCAGAACAGATCCCGGTGCCAGTGGCTCTGGCGCTGAGAGGCCCGTTGAGCCCCGGGGTAGGCGCATCGAGTGAGGAGGAAAGGCTGGAGGAGCTTGTGGAACAGCCCTCCACCCCGGACACGTTTGAGGCAGCAAAGGACCTCATCGAATTGTCCGCTGTGGGCCCCCTCCAAGCCAAAGATAATCCACCAAGACTGCCATCCAGAGGCAAGCCGGCAATGGTGCGTCCATCACGGTCACCATCTCGGCGCTGTTCCCGGTCGAGCTCCGCCTCGGTGGACTCCCAGCTACCCTCGGCGCAGAGGGCCGCACAGCCATTGGGCCCCAACAAGCGCCCGGCACCGACCCAGCAGCCCTACTCGAGTAGGCACCGGGACGTGTCAGCCAGGCGATCCCCGAGACCGTCCACTCGCAGTCGTTCCCGGTCCCGAGGTCATCGGTACCGCTCCAGGTCCAGGTCGGCAAGATGTTACTCCCGGTCCCGGTCACGGAGGTACTACTCTCCGACCCCAGACCGGCACCGTCCCACGGCACCACCGTGGCCATCCAGGTCACCGTCTGTGGTTTCGGAGGCAGACTCAGGCCAGTCCGGCAGATTTGCCCACAGGGCACCGGCAGGTAGAGAACACGAAGCCGCTTGGCACCCACAGTGGAGCCAGCCAGGACAATGGCCATTCTGGACCCCTTGGGCCTACCACCAGCAAGGCCCCGCGTCCAGGACCTCAAGATCTGGCCCCTTGAGACACCGGTCCCGCTCCCCGCAGGGGCACCCCTCCTCGCGCAAGGAGGCCACGGTCTCCAGACCACCGGAGCGAGAAAGAGCCAACTCGGCACTGAGCACGGCACCGTCTCAGGCCCACACTATAGGACAGACCCCAGAGGAGCGCCCAGTAGGTGAGGAGTTGCTGGAAGAGGAGGACGCACAGAAGGCCCTAACCTCTTCCTCCTCACCAGATGAAGCCGTGGCAGGCACGACAGTGTCCGGCCCTCCCCCGATTGACCATGGGGCACACCAGGATCTGCTCCGCCGGGTAGCCCTCAATCTGGGGTTGCAGGCGGAGGAGACTGTAGAGCAGGAGGACCCCATGGTTGACATCCTAAGCCCGGAAGGCCCCTCCAGGATTGCACTCCCGCTCATAAAAACAGTACAGTCGAACTATAAGACAGGGTGGCAAACACCGGCCTCCAGCACACCAACTGCGAAAGGCGTAGAGAGGAAGTACTTCGCCCCCTCCAAGGGGTTCGACTTCCTCTTTTCTCACCCAGCACCCTGTTCTCTGGTTGTCTCTGCGGTCAACAAAAGAGAGCGGCATGGCCAGCAAGCCCCGGCCCCCAAGGCCAAGGAGGCAAAGCGCTTGGACTTATTTGGGAGGAAGGTCTACTCGTCCGGGGGCCTCCAGTCGAGGATCGCTAACCAACAAGCGATTCTGAACAGACACAATTTCAATTCTTGGGCATCAGTCTCCAAGTTTAAGGACTCCCTGCCCCAGGGTTCACAATCAGAGTTCGCTGCCCTGGTGGACGAGGGGAAGGCAGTAGCCAAAACCTCTTTGCAGGCCTCCCTTGACTCCGTGGACGCAGTGGCCAGGACAATCACGTCAGGAGTGGTGATGAGGCGCTCGGCATGGCTACTGGCTTCCGGCCTTCCCCCAGAGGTACAAAACACCTTGCAAGACCTCCCGTTCGAAGGGTCAGGCTTGTTCTCAGACCAGACGGATGCCCGATTGCATAGCCTCAAAGACTCTCGAGCAACCCTCAAGTCGTTGGGAATGCACACCCCAGTGACACAGAGGAAACCCTTTAAGCCCCAACCACCGCAGAGGCAATATCACCCTCGTCCTAGACAGGAACCGTACCGCAGAAGGGGTAGGGATAACAGGCGTAGACGTAACAACACGCCTAACCAGGGCCAAAGCCACGGCCAAGGCAAGCCGCAGCTGGGAAATAAGCAAGGGCTTTGAAGCTGCGTTCGAGGACAGCGTACCGACCCTTATACCAGATCCTCCTATATGTTTCAGGGACCGCCTGTCCCGTGCTTGGTCCTGTATAACATCGGACCGCTGGGTCCTTTGCACGGTGGAGGCGGGATACACCCTTCAGTTCTCCTCGCCCCCTCCCTTCCACTCCCCATCCCCGTCCCTCTTCAGGGACCCCTCTCACGAGCAACTCCTTATGCAGGAGGTGCGGGCCCTCCTCAAAGTAGGAGCAGTGGAAGAGGTCCCTCCGGACCTAAGAGGGAAAGGGTTTTACTCCAGATATTTCCTCATTCCCAAAGCAAAAGGGGGCCTCCGTCCCATTTTGGACCTACGCAAACTAAAAAAATGTTTGGTCAAGGCACATTTTCGTATGGTCTCCCTTGGCGCTATTATCCCATCCCTGGATCCGGGGGATTGGTATGCTGCCCTCGATATGAAAGATGCGTACTTTCACATCGCCATCCGCCCGGCCCACCGGCGGTTTCTGCGCTTCACCATCAACCAACACCAATTCCAATTTACGGTCTTGCCCTTCGGCCTAGCAACGGCCCCACAAGTGTTCACGAAATGCATGTCTGTGGTGGCAGCCTTTCTTCGAAAAAGAAAGATGCGGGTATACCCGTACTTGGACGACTGGCTCCTTGCGGGCAGGTCAGAGGATGAAGTCCGCTCCCACGTGGCACTGGCGTTACAGGTGTTCCGTAAGCTCGGTCTACTGGTCAATGTACCCAAGTCCTCACTGATCCCCACGCAGAGACTGGATTTCATAGGAGCAGTTCTGGACTCGGTGGCGGCACGGGCAAGTCTTCCAGTGTCACGGTTCCTGGCCATTCAAAGGGTCGTAAGCTCCATCCAACAATTCCCCACGACCACGGCCAGATGCTGTATGCAACTCTTGGGGCACATGGCGGCTTGCACACATGTAGTCAGACATGCCCGCCTAAGACTCAGACCGTTACAGTTGTGGCTGGCCCAAACGTATCGCCCCAACAGAGACCCCTTAGACCTAGTAGTGACAATCCCAGCTCGGGTGTCGAACTCCCTGCGCTGGTGGCTCGATCAGCAGCAGGTTTGCGAAGGGGTCCCTTTCGCCACCCCGCAACCCACTCTGACGTTAGTAGCAGATGCGTTGGACCTGGCTGGGGGGCACACCTTGGGGACCTGCGGACCCAGGGCTTATGATCCAAGGAGGAAAAGTTGCTTCACATCAGTCTGAAGGAGTTAAGAGCAGTTCGCCTTGCCTGCCAGACCTTTCACGCTACCATAGAAGGCTACAGCGTGTCAGTTCTGACAGACAACACTACCGCCATGTTCTGCATAAACAAGCAGGGCGGGTCCCGATCCTCTCCCCTCTGTCACGAGGCGCTCCTCCTATGGGACTTCTGTATAGCCCATTCAGTCCACCTACTGGCTGCATATCTTCCAGGGGTCCAAAACGGGTTAGCGGACCGCCGCAGCAGGTCCTACCACATGCACGAATGGACTCTGAGAGAGGACGTCCTACATTCAATCTTCCGGGGGGAGGGGGGGGTTTCCCCAGGTGGATCTCTTCGCCACCAAGGACAACAGCCAATGCCCTCAGTTTTGTTCATTCCAGAACCTCAGCCCGGGCTCATTGGCAGATGCCTTCGCGATTCCGTGGGGCGGGAGCCTGAGGTATGCCTTCCCACCATTCCCGCTCATCCACAGGGTCCTGCTCAAGACCCGCAGGGACAAGGCGACAGTCATCCTCATCGCACCGGTGTGGCCATGCCAACATTGGTTCACGACCCTGCTGGAACTGTCCGTGACCGCCCCGATCGCCCTCTCCCTCCATCGCGACCTCATCACGCAGGACCGGGGTTGCCTACTCCACCCGAACCTACCGTCGCTACATCTCACGACGTGGTATCTCTCTGGCTAAACGATACGGAGCGCAGGTGCTCCCACCAGGTCCAGCAAATTCTTCTTGGTAGTAGGAAGCCCTCCACAAGGGCAACCTACCTTGCCAAATGGAAGAGGTTCTCCCGCTGGTGTGAGCCTCATCACATACAGCCTCTGCAGGCCTCCATCCCATCAATACTGGACTACTTGCTGCACCTCAAGCATCAAGGGCTCGCCCCCGCCTCAATTAAAGTGTATCTGGCCGCCATATCGGCATTCCACCCCGGAGAGTTGGGGGTTTCGGTGTTCTCCAACCCCACAGTAGTCCGATTCCTCAAGGGGCTGGAGAGGGTCTTTCCCTACTCGCGCCCGCCGGTCCCTGCATGGAATCTTAACTTGGTCCTAACTAAACTCATGGGGCCGCCCTTTGAACCCCTAGCCTCTTGCTCCCTCATGCACCTCTCATGGAAGGTAGTGTTTCTAGTGGCCATCACATCGGCTAGGAGGGTATCGGAATTGAGAGCCCTCACTTCGGAACCCCCTTATACAGTTTTCTATAAGGATAAGGTGCAACTGAGGCTGCACCCCAAATTCCTTCCGAAAGTGGTCACGCAATTTCATATGGGGCAGGACATTTGTTTACCGGTGTTCTTCCCTAAGCCCCATACGGACCCAAGCCACCGCAGCCTGCATACCCTCGATGTCCGTAGAGCCTTGGCATTCTATCTGGAACGGACTAGGCCATTCCGCAAGTCGACGCAACTGTTCACTGCCATTGCGGAGAGAATAAAAGGCCAGCCTATCTCGGCGCAACGCTTGTCAGCATGGATTGTGCTTTGCACACGCACATGCTATGAGCTCGCCAACGTACCAGCCCTGGATATCAGTGCTCACTCGACTAGGGCCCAAGCGTCCTCGGTGGCTATCTTGGCGCAGGTTCCACTCTAGGAAATCTGTAAAGCGGCGACCTGGTCATCGGTACATACGTTCACAGCCCATTACGCAATCCATCATCAGACCAGAGAGGACGCGGTGGTCGGCAGGGCTGTGCTTCAGTCAATTGTTCCTTGACTCCTACCTCCTCCAATGGTAAGCTTGTGAGTCACCTAATGTGTAATGGACGTGAACAATCACTAGAAGAAGAAAAAATGGTTACCTACCTTCTGTAACTGTTGTTCTTCGAGATGTGTTGTTCACGTCCATTACACTTCCCACCCTCCTTCCCTTCTGTCGGAGTCACCGGCAAGAAGGAACCGAGAGAGGGTCGGGCCCGCAGGGATATATATACGCTAGAGCGGGGCGCCGCTCTGGCGGGAGGGGGGACCCTGCCGGCCCGACGGGAGCCGCTGAGGGGATAAGTTTCCGACGTCCGTGCACGCGACGCGCGCACACCTAATGTGTAATGGACGTGAACAACACATCTCGAAGAACAACAGTGACAGAAGGTAGGTAACCGGGTTTTTTTTGGAGGTAAAGACAAACTTAAACCGTGGCCCAATGCTTGTAAAGCACTTCGAAAGTGAAGAAATTGGTGACCTAACTGTCCAACAGAAACCTGAAAGGAAAAGGGGTGGAAGATAGGGGAATGCATATATGCATATGGAGGAGAGAAGTAAGCAAATTCTTTATAGTGGCATTTGCCCATCACAAGTTGCTGTAATACATTCTGGCATGTTATCCTTTTCCAGCTGTGCTTCATCCAGATGTACACATTTGGGTCATTCCAGTGCCCAGCCACCTGGACAGTAGGATAAGCCGCTTCCACTGGGATTGATAGCTTTTTGCCACTGATGTGCAGTGCTAGCAGGAGCATGAATTGGATGAGCAAATTAGCTCATTCTATCCCAAGATAACAATTGCAGTCAATATATGCAACTGAGTTTCTGCTGGTCAAAATCCCAAATCCATTTCTTAATTCTTGTATTCCTGTGTCACTTAGCCTTAAAGAATGTTCTTGCTCTTAACCCCTTGCAAAGGAAACTAGTATGCCCCAGTATAAAAGTTAGTAGACAATGCTTATTTTCAGAGAAGTATTATGAATTAGGTTAATTTCCATGCAGAGAGGTATTATTTTCTTGAATAGTTTTTACTATTACTTCTCCTTTCATTCTTATTAATTCTTTCCAGATATAATAGACCTGTAACGAAGAATTTAGATTAAGTACTGTGTGATAAAACATAATTTTAAACATCAAATAAGAATAATCAAAGAATCAAGCAGATCCAGTCTAATAAATTATGTTCATTTTTAAACCATATCTTTCTGACATCATATGGAAGTGGAAGTCAAGGAGCAATGTCCTAGAGTAATAGAAGTAATGTCCTAGAGTAAAAGAAGAGTAGATATGAAGAGACCTTTTAAAACATATATTCCCCTCATTGGTGCAAGATTGTTCCCTACAGTGTATAAATGTATGTTTTCTATGAAACTCAGTGGAGTAAATTTGTCCATCTTTGAACATTTTGATTGTTCTCTTTATATACATTGTTTTTCTTCCATGTTACTTCAGTTTTTAATAACTCATAAAGAAAAGAAATGAAGATTGGATCAATCAAAAACGTAGGGACCTAAAACTAGAAATGGGGCCTGAATCAAACCCCTGCTTTTAACCAACACTCTCCAACTGCTGGTTGTTCTGAATCTGACCTCAATGGCGAGAGAGAGAGTGTGTGTGTGTGTGAGAGAGAGAGAGAGAGAGAAACTGAAGCTGAAGTGTGGCTGAGCTGCCTTAGACAAGACTTTTGACCCCATATGTAAAGTGAGGATGATTATTACCTACATATCTACACAGGGGCATTGTGAGGATGAATTGTTTAAGGCTTGTAACATGTTTTGTAGATGGGGTAAAAGTGTTCTTTAATGTTAAATATTATTATTAGTTCATTTCTCAGTTTGCAACAATTAGGCAGGCGTATGAAGAGCCATTGCTTCCCTTTGCTAAAGCTGAGTCATGTCTGTATGTGGATTCTAGAGCACCAGCCTCACACTCTCAGCACTTTACAAAATGTTATACTTTACTCCATACAGTAATGTTAAGCATGAACAAATTCATGAAGCTGCCATAAACCCCTCTGAAATCAAACCCCACACAGAAGTCTCATTAGCCCATCAACCCATTCCCTCCCCAGATGAAATGGAAACTGAGAGGCTGATCAATCCCGGCACTCAGATCCCAGGTTTGGAGAAAGGAAGTTCCAAAGTTTAAGTGCTTTCATGGAAAATGCTTGCCAACGCCCCCTGTCCTGGTTAAACCAAGGAGACACCAGCTTGTGCATCTCTGCTGATCCCAATGTGGCATTTTCACACAAGGAAAGAGAAGTTAAGCACATAATCATTTCCCAAACCACTTAGGGCTTTACAAATGGAAACCAATACCTTGAATTCCAGCTGATCACTCTGAGCCCTGAAAACCTCTAATGCAGGCTCTTGCAGTGCCTCATATATTAAAATATTTTTAATAGTCAATTTTATTTATTTCTTACTTTACTTTGGAGTCATTTAAACATTCAAATCTGAACAAGACTGGTCCCCAGGAAATAATATTGAACTTCTGAGAACAGAGTGGTTGGGTTTTGTATGATGGTCTCCTCTACAATTGCCTGGCTGGACCCAAATCATATTCATCTTACTTGCTTTGGAAATTAGGGCCTTTTCATCATAGGAAAAACAAATCACATTATTTAGTGTGCTCACTATAGAAGCAATTTCATTAAGACAAAGAATTGTAGTGGCCTCTAGATTCTCGGTGTGAAAAATGATTCACTGCAGGTCTAAAATGAGATTGGTAGATGTAAATTGTTGGGAATTTGTAACAGTCGTCGTTTCCCACTGGGTGTTATTGTGCAGGTCTTCTGGCCTTGAAATGCCAGACAGCTGTGTGAAAGGGTTTTTTTTTTTGGAATACTCCTGGCTTTTTTTTTTTTTTTAAATACTGCAGTCAAATGTGTATCTGTCTTTCTTTGAAATAATTAGTGGTACCCCAAGAACTGTGAATTGACCAAAGTATAAACCACAAAGCAGGAAGGCATGTGGGGTGGGGGCAGGGAGAGGATGGGGTTTTCTTGGGAACAAAATCTTACCAGAGAATCATTACAACAAAAGTACAGTTACAAAACGTACTCTCCCTGCCCTGGTCACGTCAGTCACCTGGAGTGCTACAGAGGGAGCTAAATATATGGCCCTGGCATTAAATTGTTTGGGATGTTGTTTAAAATACAGGGGGTGCTGGAACAATTTGTATAGTGGGGGAGCTGAGAGTCATTGAACCAAACTGTAAACCCTGTATATAATGGAAACCACTTCAACCAAGGGGGGAGTGTCATCACCCCTAGTTCTAGCACTTATGTTAAAACATTACACAATATATAAAAAACAACCTCCATGGCACAAGTAAAAATACCAAGGTGAGGAACGTCAGTGAGCAAAGGGAGGAGGGGCTAGCAGTGTCCCAGGATGAGAGCGAGAGAGACTGTCCTCTCTTTATTTTCCAAAGAGCAGAAGAATTGGCTGAGGCAGATGCTCTGAGTGGAGCAAATTCCACACCCTTGGAATGCTGCTTAGCAAAAGCGTGGCTCCCCATTGCAATAGTTAAACCTCTAAAGTAACATAAATAATACTATAAAAAGAGGGCAAGTACTTCTTAGTTGCAGCTCAAAGGAAGGCTTTGATTACTCTATATATGCTTGTATATAAATTAACCCGCACTTATGCATGTTAAAATTAATTCAGGGCACTCTACCTTCAGATACAGTATATAGCCTTATGTGCAAATATGGGAACCCACACCACATCCAAGGGCAGAGACTCAGTTGACCAAAGGGCAGCAGCCAGTCCTTCTAGTGCAGTCACACTTGTACCACCAAGCAGACTAGCTGCTCCTCAAGTGCGGCAGCATTCTCTTCTGGCTGGGAGGTAGACTCCCCATTGGAACAGCTTTCAACACAGGCTCCATATAGGGCTGGGTGTTCTCTGGCACATCCAGGGCCGGCTCCAGGCACCAGGCACCCAAGCTGGTGCTTGGGGCGGCACCTGGAGGGGGGCGGCGCGGTGCTCCGGCCGCCGGGGACAGCGGGGCCACAGCAGGGCTCGCAGCCCTCCCCCCGGCGCTCTGGCCGCCCTCCCCCCGGCCGCCGGGGGGAGAGCGGCGAGCCCC